>NC_037678.1:30603986-30783981 GCF_003255815.1 Theropithecus gelada | reverse complement strand
AAAAAAAAAAAAAAAAAAAAAAAAAAAAAAGGCAGCTGTACCCTGTGAATGACCTGTGCGTTTGTGCTTCTTTCTTGCCTGAGTTTTTCCCTCCTTCTGAAATACTGTTTCCTCTCTTCCTGATGACACACTGCCCCCACACTTCTCCAGATTCTACTTAATCCTCTACAGGCTGTTTCTGATCACATCTCTCCTTTTCTAGACCACCCCAGGGAGTCTCTGGAAGCACTCTAGCTCCCATCGATCAGCAGCATGGGCTTGGCCCAGGAGCTTGTTAGAAGCACGGCATCTCTGGCCCCACTCAGACCTGCTGGACCCAGATTCATATTGTGCCTGGCTCTCCCGGTGCTTTGTGTGCACACAGGGAGTATCTGCCCCTGCGTCGTGTATTGTCCTTATCACGTTTTATTAGGGGTCACTGCCTGGCTGTTTCGTCCTCTGCTTTACAGATCCATCTTTTGTTTGGACCCCTTTGTAGCACCTGATGCATCCTTGGCATTGAGCAGGCACTGTGGTATTTGAGATTGACTGACAGTCCCCATCTATTTGAAAACTTGTGAGATCATATAGGGAATTGCAGGAGAGATATGGCAGGCACACTTACAAAAGTTTATGACAGAGAGGGCAAGAAAAAGTAAGAGAGGGCATAGTGAATACATTTGAATCCCCCCGGTAAGGCACTGTTTGGGGAGGGGCACAGGTGTTGGAAGCAGCCCACCCTTAGCCAAGCAGTTCCCCCTGCTTTGTCACTCACTGTGTATAAGCTTCCTGAACCTTAATGTAGTTGCCTGATTTCTCCAGTGGGGTAACATTATACTCATAATGTTGCTCGGAAGATAAAATGAGATAGTGCAAGTGAATCATGTCACAGTGTTTGGCCGTAAGGGGTAGCTGGGTGTATGTACTCAGCCAGAGCTAAGTGTTCAGATACATTAGCTGGATTTTTGTTAATCTTTGAGAAATCTTGATTGATTGATTGATTGATTTGTTTATTGAGATAGTGTCTGGCTCTGTCACCCAGGCTTGAGTGCAGTGGCATGATCTTGGCTCACTACAACCGCCACCTCCTGGGCTCAAGCCATCCTCCCATCTCAGCCTCCAGAGTAGCTGAGACTACAGGCACATGCCACCATGTTTGTATTTTTAGTAGAGATGGGGTTTCACCATGTTGGGCAGGTTGATCTCGAACTTCAGACCTCAAGTGATCCATCCGCCTTGGCCTCCCAAAGGCCTGGGATTACAGGCAAGAACTACCGTGCTTGCCTTTTTTTTTTTTTTGAGGCAGCATCTCGCTTTGTCACCCAGGCTGGAGCGCAGTGGTTCGATCTTGGCTCACTACAACTGCCACCTCCTGGGCTCAAGCCATCCTCCCACCTCAGCTTCCCGAGTAGCTGGGACTACAGGCACACGCCACCATGTGGGCACAGCGAATTTTTCTATTTTTTGGGAAGACGGGGATCTCACTCACCATGTTGCCCAGGCTGGTGTCTGGAACTCCTGGGCTCTGAGATGCCCCAGACTCAGCCTCCCAAAGTGCTAGGACTGCAGGTATGAGAAATCTTGTTCTTAAGAGGGACAAAATAGACAACCTTCTGAGACTCATATTCTGTCTTCCCCTGTACTGCTCCCCGATTTCCAAGATGAGCCCCAAGCTTCTGAGGAGCAGGGTCTGTGTCTTGTGGGTGCCTGGTGTCAAATGCTCTGTGGCTGGTAGGTGAGGACTGGGGAGGGGAAGAGCAGGAGCTGGGCAGGGAGAGCACTGCCGCCTTGGCACATCCTGCCTTGGGACACCGTCGTGGCTTCCAGTGTCCATGCTGCACAAAACAAACTACCAAGAGGTGGAGTCTACTAAAGTAACCGTCCTGGGAGCTCTTGGGATTCCAGCTGGAGAGCCAGCAAGATTGTGGCGGCACTGTGGAAACATCCTCCCCAGCTCTCATGCATCCTCCTGCGGGGGCGCTTGCAGATTGCTGTGGAGGGAGGAAGGCCACGCCAGAGCAGGGCAGGCAGTGGGAGTGGGGACTTGCCAGACTGCAGTGTGATTTCTTTTCCGGTGGTGGGGATAGGAGGGAGGTGGATGACACAGGCATCTGGTAGATCAGCTCTGGAGCTTTCAAGCTCTCGTGCCTTGCTTTACAGGAGCAGAGGCTTGAGAACACAGGACCTTAGAGTTGATATTCTATATCTGTACTGGCAGTTTGGTGGGTTTTTTCTGTTTGTTTTTGTTTTTAACCTTTTGCTGTTAAACGCGTAATGTTTGTCTGTCTGGTAGAAGGCACAGTGTATGTAGATGAATCCATTACTGTATTTAAAGCGGTTTGAAGATGAACATCATTAAGTTAGGGCCAGGTGCAGTAGCTCATTACCTGTAATCCCAGCACATTGGGAGGCTGAAGTGGGAGAATCACTTGAGCCCAGGAAGTTTCACGTGGGTGACATAGCAAGCCGCCATCTGTACAAAAAATTTAAGAAAATATCAGCTGGGTGTGGTGGTGCGCACCACCACCTGTGGTCCCAGCTACTCGGGAGGCTGACGTGGGAGGATTGCTTGAGCTCAGAAGTTGGGAGGTTACAGTGAGCTATGATGGCACCACTGCATTCCAGCCTGGACAACAGAGCAAATAAAAATAAGATCACAGTTTGTTCTTGAGGGGATTGAGGCATCTTCTGATACTTGTGATTTCACAATGCAGGTTGATGCAAAACCAGAATGAGCAGAATTCACTGTTCAGTTCGTGTTGGGAATTCTGTCTTAGTGGCGCGGACAGAACACTGTGAAGGTGAGGGAAAGCAGGGCTGCAAATTGGTGTTTGGAACGAGGCAGGCACCCAGGTCGTTTCCTCTTTCCTTAAGGGGTTTCCTTCTCCCAGTTACCTCTTCATGAAGGGAAAACACCGTCTCATTGGCAGTTTGGCCATGCTGGGGGGCCCGCTGTCCTCTGGGTGTGCGGAGGCTGTCTTGGCGGGCACAGCCTTGCTGGCAGGGCCCAGGCTGCAGGATGAACGCGTGCAGGAGCCGTAGGCTGGCCTGGGAGAACAAAGCGGGGAGAGGGTGCCAATCCAGCCATGCGGCCTTGCGGCCGGTTCTGATCTTAGATGGGCAGCAGACGTTTGATGTGCTGCATTTCTCTTCTGAAGTCTCACTCCTCCTTTCTTTGTGATTTAAACAATTTCTTCCCTCCCACTTTTTGTCCAAATTCCGCAGTCCATAGTCTTTGAAATCTGAAGTATGGAGAGGCAATACCAGGGCCCTCCCCACCCACCTTCCGGCTTGGCAGGGGTATCGTGTGGTTCAGCTGGGCCATTTGCTGGAGGGCAGAGGGAGGGGTGTTCCCCAGGGAAGAGGGCAGGAAAGACCAGAGGTTAAAAATAGGCAGCTTGTAGGAACCTGCCCACCACTCCCTCGGGTCACATGTGGTCCTCCTGTGATGCGCACACTTGGGGTAGGCTGGCTTTGGAGCAGAGAAGGGGAAAATAGATCAGCCAGCTCTCACTTAAACATCACACTAGCAGCTGGCTTTTCCTCCGTGTTCCAGATAAGGGGAACTTTCCCCAATCACCTGGTGGCTTTGGATTTGTGTCCCCTGGTACTCTGGGGATGTGTCCACATGTGTGTGCAGTGCCTGTGTCTGCGTGTTTGTGGCAGTAAGATGACTCAGTGTCGCATGTGCTGAGACATTCCGGGGCTGCAGGTAGGTGTTCTCACAGAGGCTCGCCTGAGGGATCTTTGCACATACAAACATGTGTCCCATTTATAAGTTAGTTCCCTACACTACATGAGAGAACTCTCCTGGGCCGTGTGCACGCAGTAAATACACATGTGGGTCGTTGTTTCACAGGGCAGTGTCCTGGTTGCAGGGCAGAGTGTCAGAATGCAAGCTGTGCTGGCTGCTCTAAGATGGTCCACAAGCTGTGAGGCAGCTTTTGTTCTCTTTTTGTTCTTTTAGGAAGTAGGGGTGCCTGCCCACCCCCGAAGCCAGGGAAAGTGGCGTCTTCTCTGGCCTCCTGGTCAGGTAGAGCTGCTCTGGTTAAAACTGGCAGGAGCATCCTGTCTCTGCTGCCTGCTACAGCCACAGGGGACTTCCAGGAAAACCCAGCCAAGGACTTGAGATGCTGCCTGCTTTGAGTCATCTGTACCTGCTTGCCACACTCTCCTCCACTTAATACCCTGTTGTTACTAGCAAGGATTTCCTGTCCTGACTTTCAGTCTGGATTTTGAATAACTTGATAAGGTGATTGCTTTTAGATCCCTCTGGGCCTGTGTCTGCCCCTCCCTGTAACCTGAGAGAGCAGCTGGGCCCTTCAGCTCCTGTGGCCCTTCCGCCACTGAGTGAACATGCTCCTGTGGGACTTGGCCTGTGTGACCCACCTCATCCCTTTTATCTCGGTCTTCCTGCTAAATACAGCCTCTTCTCTCCCTCATCCCTTCTTTCTCTGCTCTCTGGGCAGAAGAGAAGCTTTGGCTGCAGTCTTTGATGTGGGAGGCTAGACTGGAAGGCATCCTGGGTGGGGGAGGGAGGTGCGTGGTGGAATTGGGGCATGCGGGGGCTGTGTGGAGGGGCCCGCTGCCTTCGCCGAGCCCTTCCTCTCCCTGGGCAGTAGTTGCTCGCCACGTCTCGGGGAGAAGAAGCCAGGTCCTCCTGTGAATCCTGCTGTTTTCCTCGGGAGCGTGGGGACCCGGGAGTGTGAATGATTGAAGGTCTTCTGGCTGGTGCCTGAGTTTCGGGTTGTTTTTCTTTGAGGTGCTTCTCCTGCCCCCACAGGGCCTGTGCAGGGGTGCTCAGAGCCCACAGCGGACGTTGGCAGCACGTGTGTGGGGAGCTGGCCAAGGACCCCGCTTTCTGTCTGGGCCAGCGCCCAAGGTGCCCTCTTAATTTAGATTTTCTTTTTTTTTTTTTTTTTTTTTTTTTTTTTTTTTTTTTTTTTTTTTTTGAGACGGAGTCTCACTGTGTCTCCCAGGCTGGAGTGCAGTGGCGTGATCTCGGCTCACTGCAAGCTCCGCCTCCCGGGTTCACGCCATTCTCCCGCCTCAGCCTCCCAAGTAGCTGGGACTACAGGCGCCCGCCACCGTGCCCGGCTAATTTTTTGTATTTTTAGTAGAGACGGGGTTTCACCATGTTAGCCAGGATAGTCTCGATCTCCTGACCTCGTGATCCACCCGCCTCGGCCTCCCAAAGTGCTGGGATTACAGGCTTGAGCCACCGCGCCCGGCCAATTTAGATTTTCATGTGCATTAGTGGACGAGGGCGAAGGAGATGCAGGCCCTCAGGTGCTTTTCAGACTTGGGCCCTCGGCTGGCAGTCGCCTTACGCCACTGCTGGCTAGGCTGAAATGCAGAAAGAAATATGGGGATGGGGGCTTCCTTATGGGGAAGGGTAAAGGCTGAAATGGTGTGTGAGAGAGGACTTGAAGCTTTTTTCCTGGGAGTCAGGGAGAGTTGGAGTTGACAGCACTCAGCCCTAATGGGTACAGACTGAGTCCAGCCTGAGGTATTAGACCCTATATTTATTGGCTTAATCTTAATTTTACACCTGATCATACTGTTAAAAAACAAAAACAAACAAAAAGGTCCCCTGGTGTCCCGGTGTCTGAGTGCGAACTTCATATTTAGTGGCATTTGATAGTATATTTGTCATTTCTAGTAAGTTTGATGATCTCAGAGGTGTCCAGTAATGTTCCTGGAACTGAATAGTATAGTGGTCCCAGGAACTGTGGGGAGAACCCTGCTCCGCCTCAGCCTCTTCTCCCATCTGCTGCCGTGGCCTGCTCCACCCTCAGATGGCTGTTGGAGGGCCCAGCAGCCTGTGCTTCTGTTAACATGTTCAGTTGTAGCCTATTTTCAGTTAAAAATGCAGTTTCTCCCGCCTGCTTTCCCCTGGAGCTGTGCGTGAAAGGGTGTAGTGCCCTCCTCTTGACACCTAACCTGCTTGTCCCTGCAGTCCCGTCGTCGGTGGGTGCTTGTGCTCCCTGCTGCCTGGCACTGCTGGGTTCTCAGGAGGCCCGCACACCGAAACTTTGCATGGAATGTTGCCCTTGTGCCATTAGCAAAGCGGAGGCTGGGTCGGCTCTGCTCTCCCTGCCTCCGACTTCATTGTTCGGGACTTAATGTAATAATATGCTTGAACAGGCGGGAGATCACATTAGCTTGGCTCTGCAGTTGTAAACAATATTTGCTCTGTGAGCGTTCTCCTTCACCCCCTGCTCTCCTGGGACCCTGCGCCCTCTCCTACTGCCACCCCCTCTCTCCTTGCATATTCTAACCTTGGCTAAACAGCTTCATTCATGAGATGGCCAGTGTTTTCTGGGAGGAAAGTGGCTGAAAATAATGAAGTCCCAAGAACCTCTGGCTGTGACGCACAAGTAGACACTGATTAGTTAGTTTCTGGGTAGAGGTTTTAACTGATGTCCATATCAACCAAAGTCTTTTTCTGTCTCTTCACTGGAGTGGAACCCTGTTTGAAAACACACACACACACACGCACTCAGGTAACAAAAACAGCTTTCCTAAGGCCCTGACTCTGTCCTTGGCAGGGAGCACTGGGCAGATGGGACAGAGGCTTCCACTGTCAGTGTTGGCAGGGGTGGGAGGTGGAGAGGGGCAGGAGTGCAGGTGCATCCCTGGGGTGCCTGTTTTTTTCCATAGAAAGGTTTTTGTCCTCTGCTTCTCACTCTCTTCTATAGTTTGATGTAGAAAAAGGTAAAAGAAAAACTCCACCTCCCACCTGCGCTGCCCTTTCCAATGTAACGATTGCAGTGGTTGGTTTCACAGACAAAACGTGCTCCACCTTCTCTGTGCTGATTGGTGGCCAATGATGTCATGGCATAAAGCTCAAACTGATTATTTTCTCTATGGGACAGGTCCCAAAACAGCAGACAGCAAAGCTGTTATTGCTCTTTTGTTTCCTCCAGTTCACGCTATCAAACAAGATGGGAAAGGTGGGAGCAGAGCCACAGCTGCACATCGCCTGAACTGTTCGTAAAGCTCAGCCTCGGGCACCTAGAGTAAGGAGGGCTTCTCACATCAGGAAAAAGCCTTTGTTTTTCACGAGAGCAACAGTACTTTTTGCACTGGAGATATTTTGCCTGTCTGCTTTAATCTCTGTTAAGAGAAGGATGGATGTAGCTCAGGGTGCGGTGGCTCATGCCTGTCATCCCAGCACTTTGGGAGGCCAAGGCAGGTGGATCACCTGAGGTCAGGAGTTCAAGACCAGCCTGGCTAACACGGTGAAACCCTGTCTCTACTAAAAATACAAAAAATTAGCCAGGCATGATGGCAGGTGCATGTAATCCCAGCTACTTAGGAGCCTGAGGCAGGAGAATTGCTTGAACCCTGGAGGTGGAGGTTGCAGGGAGCCAAGATCGCGCCATTGTACTCAAGCCTGGGCGACAGAGCGAGACTCCATTTCAAAAAAAAAAAAAAAAGGATAGATACAATTTCAGAGAAATCTCTTCTGGCCCAAGAAAGAGTAAGAAGAGGAGTTGCTTTCAGAGAAATAAAAAATAATCAGAAAATGTCATTCGGTTCCTTGCAGAGCTTGGGAATTCTTCCTGCCGTCAGCATGTGTCCATCACAGAGGTGAACTGTAGTTCTGTAGCAGTGGCTCTGGTGTGTTGAGTTTAGCATCGCCTGTGTTCTGAAGGGCCTGAGGGCAGAAGCTACTCAATGAGATCTGCTTTCACCCTGAGCTTTGCTGTGCTGTAGAGAGGACAGTCGTGCTGCTGAGAATTCAGTGGAGCAGGCCTGGCCCAAGTCTCTTAGGGCAGCACCCATCAGGCCAGAGCCCTCTGGGACTGCCCTGGTTGACACTGTGGGCCTGGCCCACCGGGTGCTGCCCAGCAGCGTCACGGGCATCTCTAGGTGCTTGCCATCTATAGCTGGTCAGACCCTCTGGAAGCCTGGTGTGAGGCCAGGCTCTGTCAGAGGGCTTCTGCAGTGGCCCGACAGCAGTCCCCCACAGGAAGCTCTCTTTCCATCAGGGGTCTGCGGGCGACTGTCTTCAGACTCGGTGAGGTCTCTGAGCATCTGAAAGCCACCCTCCTTAGATTTTACGTATGATCATTGCCACTTCCTGCCCATGGATCTGCACAGACCTTCACAGCCGCTTCTAGAAAGCTTGGCTGTCAGAGCCACACCACTCCGCTGAGTGGAGGAGGTGAGGCATGTGTGACAGGAGGCGGTACGGGCAGAGGACTGGACGAGCCTCCCTCCCCACCCACAGAGCTGTTCTCGGTGGGGCTGGGCTCCATTTACCCTTCTGGAGCACCCTGGGCTTTGATTTGTTGGCTGAGAGGAAACTCCGCAGCTGGCTGGACAGCCACGGTCACTTGGTGCATGGACTTCCTTCGCCCGCTTGGCTGTGTTTAATCCTGTGCCTCCCTGCAAGCATACAATCACCGGGCTATCTTTAGCCGTGTTGCGGTGTGGCTGCACCCCTGGAGAGACAGAGTGTTATAGCTGGTTCACATTTTCCTGAACAAAACAGACACACTCCGAGATTAGGCAAGTCGTTTCCTTGAGTGCTGTGGCTGGGCGCCTCTCCTTGTTGTCTGAAGGCTGGGAATCGGAGGAATTTGCCACACTGGTGGTTGACGTGCAGGTAGGGGAGAAGGCCCGCCTGACGGTAGGTGAACCTCTGCCTGGTCCTCTGCCTGTGCTATAGCCCCAGGCCTGCCTTCAGCTTTCCCCCTCCTGGTGGCACTTTAGAATGGGGGTGGGAGGGAATGAATCACCATGCCTGCCCCAGGCCACCACAGATTCTGATTGAATTCTGATTGAATGGGTCTGGAGCGGGGCCTGAACATTGGTGTAGTTTTAAAGTTCATTGGTGATTCTAATGAGCTTTATGTATACCCTGTGAAGGCTGACCAAACAGCTAACCTCACAGTACAGTAAAAATATATTTTTCTTCTTCGCTTCTCAGTTCCTGTATCCCAAGAATGGCATATTGAAAGCATGTGGCAGTTTTTTCTCGAACTGAGAACTGCCTGAATTTTACGAACAGTGACAGCTGTTGCTCTGGTGTCGCATTTGAAGCTCAACCTGCTTCTACTTTCCGTCTTTTGACTTCCGTCTTTGCAGGGGGCCCCTTGTCTCCTGGGAAGAACCCAGGGTCTCGCAGGTCCTCATAATCCACTGGCCTCTTTCCAAGCCCCGGGCACTCTTCTTCCAGAAAAGCTGAGAATGGGGATGAGCTCAAGACCACACCTGCCGTCATCATTATCCACTGATTGACAGCTGTCATCTCCACCCCAGAATGACTAGTTTTCAACTTGGCTTACATGGGTGCCGTGTTGCCATTGTTCTCATGATGGAATCTCTTTGGGTAGGAGTCTTTCGAGTCTGTTAGGGCAAATGCAGGCTGAGAAAAATGATGTGGAGCAGTTCTGAGTGAACACTTGTTACGAGGCAAAGAGAGCAGGTGAACCGTGGGGTCCTGCTGTGTCTGGTATGGAGTGGAAGCAGTGCTCTGCTTGGTCTATTCATCCTGTGGCCTGGGCATAACTGGCTGTCTCGTGCTTGCTTTAGTGGGTGGGTTGGGGAGGAGTGGGTGGGCTCATAATTCTACCCAGGGCTCTGATACCACAGGACTTTACGTGGCATTTGGCTCGTTTTGTGTAAATCATCCTACCCTGATTAAATACCTCTTGAGCTATTTGATGCTGGCCTGTCCTGTGAGGTAAGGCTTGTAGCCTTTCCTGTGAGAAATTAGTCCACAGATCTGGAAAATGTTCTTTAACTGCTTGAGTATTCTCTGCCTGATTTTGACTGCATCCTCTGCCTGGTTTCCCTTTCTGATCCTCTCTCTGGCTGCCATTGCTTTTGTTTTTATGCTACATCGTTGGATTTATCCTACCTTTGCCTCTTTGCTTGTAATGAGCTTATTTTTTTATTCTTTTACTCTCAAAGTTGTCATATTCTTCCCTGTATTCTGCCACTAGACTTGACTATTTCATGGAACTAGTCCTTCCCTATTCCCTTTCATCTTTGGGTTTGATTTGGCTTTTCTGAAGTTGTGATGTATGGGTTTAACAGCCTTCATCAGAATCAGTTTCCTTCTTCCTCGTCCTTCCTTCCTTCTTCAGACAGAGTCACACTATGTTGCCCACGCTGGAGTGCAGTGGTGCGATCATAGCTCACTGTAGCCTCGATCCCCTGGGCTCAAGCGATCCTCCCACCTCAGCCCCGTGAGTAGCTGGGGCTACAGGTGCTTGCCACCGTGCCTGGCAGGATCAGTTCTCCTCTTCGTAGGCTGACTCACAAATAGTTTTCACCGTTAACAAGTCTTATTTTGGAAGTTGTATCCAACTGGCCCTGAAAGGGCAGATAGTAAAATGACAGTTGATTGATACCTTGAAAATAATCAGATGGTGGCATCTCCTTGCCTAGGTTTTTGTTCTTAACTTCGGAGGTATGAAGTCCAGGGGCCTTCTCTGGTGATCTGAAGGCATGTTCTGGCCTAGGAGTGGTACAGGACTGCCGACTGTGATGCTTTGACTCTCAGAGATTATTAGTACCTTCAGTAAATCCAGTGTGTACATACTCCTGTGCCTGCGGAAAAGGGCTCAGGTCATCAGTGTGCAGTAGTGTTTCAGTAAATCCAGTGTGTACGTACTTCTGTGCCTGCGGAAAAGGGCTCGGGTCATCAGTGTGCAGTAGTGTTGCTGGTCCCGACGTCCTCTGAATTGGTTGTCCAGGTTTCCATGGTGTCTTGCATAGAGTAGCTCTTTCTGGCATTAGGTAGGCAGAACTGACTGGGACTGTTTGCTGTAGAGGAGGGCAGTTGCTCAGATTTAACATAAAGATAGCAGCCTGGTTTCCCAGTCACTCTCCAGCCAGGGAGGACTTTTCATGTCTGCATGTGGAAAGAAGTGTTTGTCTAGCTCCTTTGGAAATAATTGATGTCATCTTAACAGAATTGCAGAGAGAGGCAGGTCTGTTCTTCATAAGGTATAGAGGGTTGAGTCAGAGCCCTTCGTGTGGCCAAATTCACTATTCAGAATTCAGCCAGTCTCCCAGGCTTCCCGCCCTGCCTCTGGAGTTTGGCCTCCTAGGGGGATGGCAGGGATACGTGGCTACTGCTTGCCCCTGCAGCACCTTTGTGAGATGGCAGGGGGTACAGCCCTTCTTCTCTGTGGCACTGGTCCTCAGCTGGTGTGTGGCTTGCTGAGTGGAGTGCCAGCTGAATCTCAGGCCCTGTTCCCTGACCTGCTTTGTCTTAGTCTGTTTTCTGTTGCTTGTAGCAGAATGCCTGAAACTGAGTGATTTATAAAGAAGTGAAATTTGTTCTTAACAGTGATGGAGGCTGGGAAGTCCAAGGTTGAGGGGTGGTGTCTGGGGAGGGCCTTTTTACTAGTGGGGACTCTGCAGGCGGTACAGGGCTGATCACATGGCAAGGGAGCTGAATGTACCAACTCAAGTCACTTTCTCCTCTTTTGAAGACACCAGTCCCACTCCATGATAACCCATTAATCCACTAACCCATTAGTCCATGAATGGATTAGTCATTAACCCCAGTGGCTTCCTGAAGGTTCCACCTCTCCGTACTGCCACATTGGAGATGAAATGTCTACAAGAACTTCAAAAGGAACAAACATTCCAACCACAACACCCCTTTACTGGGAGCTTGTGTACTGTACATGGTAGCCGGGGCGGGAGCAAGAGCCTGGGACTCACGCGGGTCCTGAGCTCTGACGCCTGTGTAGATGTGCGCTTCGCCTTCACTGCGTGTTACCCAGATGGTTTTTGCTGCAGGTGCTGAGTGACCTTGAGATGTCAGCTCGAGCCAGGAGCACTGGTGTGGAGAGTGGTGGGCCGACTTTCACAAGTGAGCAGCAGCCTCACCCTCTGCCACACTTCCATTTAGTTCTTTTAGACTCTGGGTAACAGAGCATCAGCTTAGACTGAGGCACTCCTCATTCATTTCCACACTCAAATCTGTTGTCCAGAATTGAACTTGGCATCAGAGTGCAGCACGGTGGTCTGCCAAGTTTAAGCGCAGGAATGCACAGAATCCCAGCGGCCGAATACACCCTCCTCCGTTGGTAAGGAGGAGCGTTGGTAACACAGCAGCGTAAGGAAAAGGCAGCTCACCCCTACCAAATCTGTATTGCCTGTGGAGCTGTGTTCATGGCAGAACCCTGCTGAGCTTGACCATATGTCCAGCTATTGAGTGATCTGAGTTCAAACCTACTTCCCTCCCCGTTGGTTACTCTGGTCGCCACATGGAGGTATTAGTTTGTATTTCATTCTTGACACCTGTGAGTTCTTTGTGGGGAAGTGGAATAATTAGGACTTTAAAGTGAGGCGCTCCTGAGTTTGAATGTTGTCGTCCTCTGCTTATTAGCTGGGCAAGTTAATTACCCTGTGATCCTGAGTTTTCTCATCTGTACGGTGAGAATCATGAGTTCTTACTGGATTGTTGTGAGGATGAAATGAAATGAAAAGACTTCTGTGAAGTGCCCAGTACCATGCTTGACACTTAAAAAAAATTAATAAATGGAGATAGATACTATAATCAGCAAGACACGGCCGACAGACCTCTCATGCCTCCTCCTTGCAAAGAAAGGAATGTTTGTAAAGTCTCATACTGAGCTTGAAATCTGACCTTGAAATATAACTGTTTGCCAGAAGGCGAAGAGAATATGTGCACTTTCGCAAGTAATTTGTTGGCTTCATTCATATCTTGACTGCTTCAGTGCTGAAAATGAGATGAGACATGGTCCTCACTCCCAGGAGCTCATGAATCTGGGGAGACAATCACATAAACTGGTTATGAGAGAATCATTAAACTTCCAGGTGTCATGATAGAAGTTAGTTTGAGGTATGGTGAAGTCAGCAATCTGTCTTTGATAGCAATCCATCTTTCTTTTTTGTTTTCTTGAGACAGAGTTTCGCTCCTCTTTCCCAGGCTGGAGTACAATGGCGTCATCTTGGCTCCCCGCAGCCTCTGCCTCCGGGGTTCCAGTGATTGTCCTGCCTCAGCCTCCCAAGTGACTGGGATTACAGGGATGTGCCATCACGCCTGGCTAATTTTGTATTTTTAGTAGAGACAGAGTTTCTCCATGTTGGTCAGGCTGGTCTCGAACTCCTGACCACAGGTGATCTGCCTGCCTCAGCCAAAGTGCTGGGATTACAGGTGTGAGCCACTGCGCCCGGCCCATCTTTTTTGTTAAATAAGTATGGGACTGAAGTAGATGGGGGAAAAAGCTAGACTTTGGCATTATCCAATTTAAAATAACGTCCTTAGAGAATTGATGGGTCCTCGGAAGGACCTATGATAGAACAGTTAGGGAGTATTGCTTTGGCCTACTTAAAAGCAGTAATGATGGAAAGAAGCAAAAAGAGATAAAGCAGGTAATTTACTATTTAAGCAAGTACCATTGGTAGCTTGCTGTGCGACTCAAGATGTTATTTCATCTGTCTTGACTTCTGTTTCTGCGTCTGTCAAGAGGAGACATCAGCGTCGGCCTTCCAGACTCACGGAACTACAAGTTGTAAGTGGGATAATCTGCATGGAAGTACTTGGAGAACCACAAAGTGCTACCTACCTACGTGGTGGGGTTGGGGACACGTGGGTGGACGTCACTGCACTCTAGCAGAGGAAGGTGGCATCAGAGAGGAGACCTACCAGAGGAGTCAAGACCGAGCACGTGCTCTTCCCTCTTGTCCTGCAGACCTCTGCTTTAAGTTACTCCGAAAAGCTTTCCTGACTTAGGGCCTCTTTTTTTTTTTTTTGATTGTTAATTAATTTATTGGTTTAATGGTAATTTCTTTTTACAATAATGACTTTCAATTCCAGAGAAAACATTTTTTAATTGAGGTATAATTTTCATGCAAAATAATCTGCAGATTTTTTTAACTCTTATGGTTAGGTGGGCATTGACAGATGAATATATATCCACATAACTTCCATAATCAAGATACAAACTCTTTCTGTTAACTCAGAAAGTTTCTTTTTTTTAAATTATACTTTAAGTTCTAGGATACATGTGCACAACGTGCAGGTTTGTTACATAGGTATACATGTGCCATGTTGGTTTGCTGCACCTATCAACTCGTCATTTACATTAGGTATTTCTCCTAATGGCTAACCCTCCCCCAGACTCCCACCCCCTGACAGGCCCTGGTGTGTGATGTTCCCCTTCCTGTGTCCAAGTGTTCTCATTGTTCAGTTCCCACCGATGAGTGAGATCGTGCAGTGTTTGGTTTTCTGTCCTTGCCATAGTTTGCTGAGAATGGTGGTTTCCAGCTTCATCCATGTCCCTGTAAAGGACATGAACTCGTCCTTTTTCTGTGGCTGCATAGTATTCCATGGTGTATGTGTGCCATGTTTTCTTAATCCAGTCTATCATTAACAGACATTTGGTTTGGTTCCAGTCTTTGCTATTGTGGGTAGTGCCGCAATAAACATACGTGTGCATGTGTCTTTATAGTAGCATGATTTATAATCCTTTGGGTATATACCCAGTAATGGAATGGCTGGGTCAAATGGCAATTCTCATTTTAGATCCTTGAGGAATTGCCACACTGTCTTCCGCAATGGTTGAACCAATTTACACTGCCACCAGCAGTGTAAAAGTGTTCCTATTTCTCCACATCTTCTCCAGCATCTCGTTTCCTGACTTTTTAATGATTGCCATTCTAACTGGCGTGAGATGGTATCTCATTGTGGTTTTGATTTACATTTCTCTGATGGCCAGTGATGATGAGCATTTTTTCATGTGCCTGTTGGCTGCATAGATGTCTTCTTTTGAGAAGTGTCTGTTCGTATCTTTTGCCCACTTTTTGATGGGGTTGTTTTTTTCTTGTAAATTTGTTTGAGTTCTTTGTAGATTCTGGATATTAGCCCTTTGTCAGATGGGTAGACTGCAAAAATATTCTCCCATTCTGTAGGTTGCCTGTTCACTCTGATGGTAGTTTCTTTTGCTGTGCAGAAGCTCTTTAATTAGATCCCATTTGTCTGTTTTGGCTTTTTGTTGCCATTGCTTTTGTTGTTTTACTCATGTAGTTCTTGCCCATGCCTATGTCCTAAATGGTATTGCCTAGGTTTTCTTCTGGGTTTTTATGGTCTTAGGTCTAACATTTAAGTATTTAATCCATCTTGAATTAATTTTTGTATAAGGTGTAAGGAAGGGATACAGTTTCAGCTTTCTACATATGGCTAGCCAGTTTTCCCAGCACCATTTATTAAATAGGGAATCCTTTCCCCATTTCTTGTTTTTGTCAGGTTTGTCAAAGATCAGATGGTTGTAGATGTGTGGTATTATTTCTGAGGGCTCTTTTCTGTTCCGTTGGTCTATATCTCTGTTTTGGTACCAGTACCATGCTGGTTTGGTTACTGTAGCCTTGTAGTATAGTTTGAAGTCAGGTAGCATGATGCCTCCAGCTTTGTTCTTTTTGCTTAGGATTGTCTTGGCAGTGGCGGCAGTGGTTCCATATGAACTTTAAAGTAGTGTTTTCCAATTCTGTGAAGAAAGTAATTGGTAGCTTGATGGGAATCACATTGAATCTATAAATTACTTTGGGCAGTGTGGCCATTTTCATGATACTGATTCTTCCTATCCATGAGCATGGAATATTCTTCCATTTGTTTGTGTCCTCATTTATTTCGTTGAGCAGTGGTTTGTAGTTCTCCTTGAAGGACTTCTTTATTCCTCGTAAGTTGGATTTCCAGGTATTTTATTCTCTTTGTAGCGATTGTAAATGGGAGTTCACTCATGATTTGGCTCTCTGTTTGTCTGTTAATGGTGTATAAGAATGCTTGTGATTTTTGCACATTGATTTTGAATCCTGAGACTTTGCTGAAGTTGCTTATCAGCTTAAGGATTTTGGGCTGAGACGATGGGGTTTTCTAAATATACAATCATGTCATCTGCAAACAGGGACAATTTAACTTCCTCATTTCCTAATTGAATACCCTTTATTTCTTTCTCTTGCCTGATTGCCGTGGCCGGAACTTCCAACACTATGTTGAATAGGAGTGGTGAGAGAGGGCATCCCTGTCTTGTGCCAGTTTTCAAAGGGAATGCTTCCAGTTTTTGCCCATTCAGTATGATATTGGCTGCGGGTTTGTCATAAATAGCTCTTATTATTTTGAGATATGTTCCATCAATACCTAGTTTATTGAGAGTTTTTAGCATGAAGGGCTGTTGCATTTTGTCGAAGGACTTTTCTGCATCTATTGAGATAATCATGTGGCTTTTGTTGTTGGTTCTGTTTATGTGATGGATTACGTTTATTGATTTGCATATGTTGAACCAGTCTTGCATCCCAGGGATGAAGCCGACTTGATTGTGATGGATAAGCTTTTTGATGTGCTGCTGGATTCTGTTTGCCAGTATTTTATTGAGGATTTTTGCATCGATGTTCATCAGGGATATTGGTCTAAAATTCTCTTTTTTGTTGTGTCTCTGCCAGGCTTTGGTATCAGGATGATGTTGGCCTCATAAAATGAGTTAGGGAGGATTCCCTCTTTTTCTATTGATTGGAATAGTTTCAGAAGGAATGGTACCAGCTCCTCTTTGTACCTCTGGTAGAATTTGGCTGTGAATCCATCTGGTTCTGGACTTTTTTTTGGTTGGTAGGCTATTAATTACTGCCTCAGTTTCAGAGCCTGTTACTGGTCTATTCAGAAATTCAACTTCTTCCTGGTTTAGTCTTGGGAGGGTGTATGTGTCCAGGAATTTGTCCATTTCTTCTAGGTTTTCTAGTTTATTTGTGTAGAGGTGTTTATAGTATTCTCTGATGGTAGTTTGTATTTCTGTGGGATTGGTGGTGATATCCCCTTTATCATTTTTTATGTGTCTATTTAATTCTCTGTTTTCTTCTTTCTTAGTCTTGCTAGCGGTCTATCAATTTTGTTGATCTTTTCAAAAAATCAGCTCTTGGATTCATTGATTTTTTGAAAGGTTTTTTGTGTGTCTATCTCTTTCAGTTCTGCTCTGATTGTAGTTATTTCTTGCCTTCTGCTAGCTTTTGAATTTGTTTGCTCTTGCTTCCCTCGTTCTTTTAATTGTGATGTTAGGGTGTCGATTTTAGATCTTTCCAGCTTTCTCTTCTGGGCATTTAGTGCTATAAATTTCCCTCTACACACTGCTTTAAATGTGTCCCAGAGATTCTGGTACGCTGTGTCTTTGTTCTCATTGGTTTCAAAAAACATCTTTATTTCTGCCTTCTTTTTGTTATGTACCCAGTAGTCATTCAGGAACAGGTTGTTCAGTTTCCATGTAGTTGAACGGTTTTGAGTGAGTTTCTTAATCCTGAGTTCTAATTTGATTGCACTGTGGTCTGAGAGACAGTTTGTTGTGATTTCTGTCCTTCTACATTTGCTGAGGAGTACTTTATTTCCAATTATGTGGTCAATTTTAGAATAAGTGCGATGTGGTGCTGAGAAGAATGTATACTGTGTTGATTTGAGGTGGAGAGTTCTGTAGATGTCTATTAGGTCTGCTTGTTGCAGAGCTGAGGTCAAGTCCTGGATATCCTTGTTAACTTTCTGTCTCATTGATCTGTCTAATATTGACAGTAGGGTGTTAAAGTCTCCCATTATTATTGTGTGGGAGTCTAAGTCTCTTTGTAGGTCTCTAAGGACTTGCTTTATGAATCTGGGTGCTCCCGTATTGGGTGCATATATATTTAGGATAGTCAGCTCTTCTTGTTGAACTGATCCGTTTACCATTATGTAATGTCCATCTTTGTCTCTTTTGATCTTTGTTGGTTTAAAGTTTGTTTCATCAGAGAGTAGGATTGCAACCCCTGCCTTTTTTTTTTTTCTTTGCTTTCCATTTGCTTGATAGGTCTTCCTCCATCCCTTTATTTTGAGCCTATGTGTGTCTTTGCATGTGAGATGGATCTACTGAATACAGCACAGTGATGGGTCTTGACTCTTTATCCAGTTTGCCAGTCTGTGTCTTTTAATTGGGGCATTTAGCTCATTTACGTTTAAGGTTAATATTGTTATGTGTGAATTTGATCCTGTCATTGTGATGTTCGCTGGTTATTTTTCCCGTCAATTGATGCAGTTTCTTCCTAGCATCAATGGTCTTTACAGTTTGGCATGTTTTTGCAGTGGCTGGTCCTGGTTGTTCCTTTCCATGTTTAGTGCTTCCTTCAGGACCTCTTGTAGGGCAGGCCTGGTGGTGACAAAATCTCTCAGCATTTACTTGTCTATAAAGGATTTTATTTCTCCTTCACTTATGAAGCTTAGTTTGGCTGGATATGAAATTCTGGAATGGAAATTCTTTTATTTAAGAATGTTGAATATTGGCCCCCACTCTCTTCTGGCTTGTAGGGTTTCTACCGAGAGATCTGCTGTTAGTCTGATGGGCTTCCGCTTGTGGGTAACTCACCCTTTCTCTGGCTGCCCTTAACACTTTTTCCTTCATTTCAACCTTGGTGAATCTGACAATTCTGTGTCTTGGGGTTGCTCTTTTCGAGGAGTATCTTTGTGGTGTTCTCTGTATTTCCTGAATTTGAATGTTGGGCCTCTCCTGTTCTAAGTCACCATCGCCTGTGCATATCCTTCCCAGCACCCATAAGTTGTAATTATGTGCTTGCTTGCTTACTTGTTTATAGTCTGTATTTTCCACTAGACGGTAAGCTCCCCAAGGGCAGGCACTGTGTTTCCATTCACCACTGTCAGTTTAGTTGCAAGTGTAGGTCTTGACGTATACCATGCACTCAATAAATAATGTGCCAAATGGAGTGAAAGGTGGCAAGACACGTGGGTCTCTGCCTGACACACAGCTGCTCTGGGGATTCTCAGGTGCACACCTCATTGGTATCTTCTCCTACAAAGCCGTGTGCACATCTGAGAAGGGTATCTAAGAACCCTGCTGGTGCAGGTTCTAAATGCCACAGGCTGGATCTGTGACTCATCCCTGCCCTTCCCCCTACATGTCCCTTTCTGCCCATTTAGGGATGCCAGACTCAGCTTGCATTCAGGGTACACATTGAATTCGATCAGTCTGTCCCTTCAGAAGGGACAAGTCACTCTGGACTTGGTACCATGGAGTTGGTAACTTGCTGGTAGCTTGCCAGGCAGGGAGCATGTGTCCTGTTGGCTATTTATATAGCACACAACCCTGGTCCTGGTCAGAAGCCACACCCCACTGGGCTCCCAGCTGTCTGCCAGATCTGATGCCAAGCAGTAGTGTGTGGGTGTTCCTTAGGATGTGAAGCCTGGTGCAGATGCCATTCACAGGTTGCTGGGCCCCTCAGATCACTGTTTCTCAGACCACTTACGCAATACCCTTGTGAGGCTTTTGTTTTTAGTTTCTTTCCAAATGATTGTATAACATACATTTTATAAAGTGCACAAAGCTTAAGTGTGCAACTTGAATTTTTATGTATGTGAACATCTGTGTGTACCCAGCAGGGTTTAGTCAGCGGAGTTAGGGATAAGGGACTTATTGCAGAGTTAGGGATAAGGGACTTATTGCGGAGTTAGGGATAAGGGACTCTGCACAAGTTGGGGGACCAGGGGATGTGGGGGTCCAGATGGTGGGGAGGTCAGAGAGGAGTCACTCCCTGGTCGCCTGAAGCACTGGTGTGGGTGGACGCGCCCAAGCTCACAGGGACGCCCGGAACCCGGTATGTTGCGGAGGTGGAGCCGCTGGAGGGGAGTGTGTGGGGAGGTGCGGCCTCTGAGGAGCTGCTGTCCAGTTGGGTCCCCTGCCCAGTGACTGGTGGGAGATCTGGGGCCTGTGACTGGCCAGCAGGGTCGGCGTAAGGAAGAGGAACTGGCCGCAGTGTGGAGGGCGGGGCGGGCTGGGACCTCCAGGTGCCCATGTCTCTGTCCTTCACCTCATGGCCACTGCTTCAGTTCACCTTCCAAGCTTTAGGAAACTTCTTGGTGTGGCCAGTTCTAACTCAGACTCTAACTGGGGGTCCTGGGAAACAGTTCCCAGCTTAACCAAGTCGACACAGCACCCCTGTCCAGATCAGGGTCCCAAGTCCCAGCCCTGCCCAGGTAGCTACTGTATGAGCCGACTTCTGTACCGTAGACATAAACTTTGTTCTTGTCTTTGTGCACATGGAGTCATGCAGTATTTTCTGTCCTGTGTCTGCCTTCTTTTGCCCAGCACTAATCTGTGAGTTTCGTCGGTGTGGCTGGATGTTGCAGTAGTTCATTCCTCTTTCCTGCTGTGTGGTATTCCATTGTGTGACTGTAACTGCACCGTATCACTTTGCTGCTGTTGGTCATTCGAGTGTTTCCAATTTTTGAGTATTATGAATAAAGCTGCAGTGAACATTCTTGTACTTGTCTTTTGGCTAACATAAGACATTCATTTCTGTTGGCTGTATCCCCAAGAACAGAATTGCTGAGTTTTAGGGTAGATGTATATGTAGCTTTAAGAACCACTGCTGAACAATTTTCTATAGTGGTTGTACGGGTTCACACACGCATTGTCTGAGCGTTCCAGTTGTTCCCTATCGTTGCCTACTTGTGGTATTGTCAGTCTTTAATTTTAGTTATTCTGATGGGTAATTGGATCTCGTTGTGGTTTGGATGGACTTCCTGGTGACTACTACGTTGAACACCTGTTCACATGCCTTGGTGATTTGACTGTCCTCTTTTGTGATATGCTTGACCAAATCTTCTGCCTGGTTTTCCTTTGGTGTCTGTTTTTTTTCCTTACTGATTTATGCAAAATTTTTCTACATTCCAGATATGAGAGTTTTCTTGGTTACACATAGCCCTTTTGCTTTAAAGAGGTTTGTTCCTTCTGAAATAGAGCACTGAGGCCGGGCGCGGTGTCCCACGCCTGTAATCCCAGCACTTTGGGAGGCCAAGGCGGGTGGATCACCTGAGGTCAGGAGTTCGAGACCATCCTGGGCATCAGGTGAAACCCTGTCTTCTACTAAAACTTCAAAACTTAGCCAGGCATGGTGACACATGCTAGTAGTCCCAGCTACTTGGGAGGCTGAGGCCAGAGAACCGCTTGAACCTGGGAGGCAGAGGTAGCAGTGAGCTGAGATTGCGCCACTGCACTCCAGCCTGGGCGATGGAGCAAGACCCTGTCCAAAAAAAAGAAAAAGAAAGAAAAGAAAAGAAAGAGAAAGAAAAATGAAATAGAGCACAGATGGCTTTCAGGCCTGTTTACAGAGGGAAGCCTTTGGAAAAAATGTTGTTACTTACTGGTCTTTTTTCAGGAATTGGAAGTTAAATAGCCCAACTTATACATGGTTTTAAAAACAAAATATTGAAGGCTGGGCATAGTGGCTCATGCCTGTTAATCCCAGCACTTGGAGAGACCAGGACAGGAGGATTGCTTGAAGCCAGGAGTTTGAGATCAGCCTGTGCCACAGAACTAGACCGTGACTCTGCAAAAAAAAAAAAAAAAAATTAGCCAGGTGTGGTGGTGTGCATCTGTAGTTCCATCTCCTTGGGAGGCTGAGGTGGGGGAAATTGTTTGAGCCCAGGAGTTTGAGGTTACAGTGAGCTATGATGGCACCACTACACTCCAGCCTGGCAGACAGAGGGAGACTTTTTCTTTGGGAGAAAAAAAAAAGGGCCAGGTGCGGTGACTCATGCCTGTAATCCCAGCACTTTGGGAGACCGAGGCGCATCGATCACAAGGTCAGGAGATCAAGACCATCTTGGCTAACACGGTTAAACCCCGTCTCTACTAAAAATACAAAAATTAGCTGGGCGTGGTGGCTGGCGCCTATAGTCCCAGCTACTTGGGAGGCTGAGGCAGGAGAATGGCGTGAACCCGGGAGGTGGAGCTTGCAGTGAGCTGAGATGGTGCCATTGCACTTCAGCCCGGGTGACAGAGCGAGACTCTGTCTCAAGAAAAAAAAGTTCTAAGGGTGCCAGTCATCAGGGTAGTGTCATTACAGTGATTGTGTTCACCCCCCTATGGTGCATGTAGCACAGTATATAAAGTCACAGTGTAACATGTCTTTCTAAGTGTTCTGGTTGTTCATCGTATCAGGGCAGTGTTATTTCCAGGAGTGAAAGTGTTCACCAAAGTGTGGTGCATGTACTGCGTTACGTAAAGTTGCCTTTATGTTTCTTAAGTACTCCTTGCACGTGTGAATCACAACAGTCTTACTTCAGCGAGTGAATGTGCTCACCACAGTAGATATGTCTCATACGCTACACGAAGATGCATGCAGTGTTTCTTTTTCTTCTTCTTTTTTTTTTTTTTGAGACAGAGTCGCTCTGTCGCCCAGGCTGGAGTACAGTGGCACAATCTCTGCTCACTGCAGGCTCCGCCTCCTGGGTTCACACCATTCTCCTGCCTCAGCCTCCCGAGTAGCTGGGACTACAGGCACCTGCCACCACGCCAGGCTAATTTTTTTGTATTTTTAGTAGAGATGGGGTTTCACCATGTTAGCCAGGATGGTCTCGATCTCCTGACCTCGTGATCACCCACCTTGGTCTCCCAAAGTGCTGGGATTACAGGCGTGAGCCACCGTGCCCGGCCCACAGACAGGTGTTTCTAACAGTACTATTCCTCGCATCAGGTCATGTTCCTGCAGTGGGTGAGTGTGTCCACCCACAGCATATATGCTGCATATAGTAATGTGAATGTGTCCACCCTCTGCATATGTGCTGTGTATAGTAACGTGAATGTGTTCACCCACTGCATATATGCTGCATATAGTAATGTGAATGTGTCCACCCTCTGCACATGTGCTGTGTATAGTAACGTGAATGTATTCACCCACTGCATATATGCTGCATATAGTAAACTATGGCAAGACACATGTAAATAAAACCCCAATTTATCTCGAGTGCTCAGAGTATACACGCAGAAGCCAAACCTTTAATTCACTCCCTAAAGATCTGAGTGTGTGTTGGGGGTCTGGCACTGCTAAATGCTGGGAATAGAAGCCAGACAGAGAGACACTTCCTGTCTTCTAGGAGCCCAGCACCTGGTAGGAGGTGCTTGGAGAGCAGAGGTAAGATCTGTGTGTAGGAAGAAGGGCAGGGCAGGGTTGTTCTGGGAAGGGCTTGGAGATGTGACCCTAATGCCCTGATGGATGAGTAGGTTCATGTTCGTTATCTGCCTTAGTTCAGAGAAGACCGAAGCAGCTCAGAGGACAAGCAGAGGTTCAGAGAAGTGTGTGCACAGGCAGGGAACGTGTGTTCTAGGTTGTGAAAACAAACCGTGCCGGAAAGAACATGGGTGTTCCTGGAGCAGCAGGCAGACGTCAGGGGCTGAGCACAGGGGTGTTGGGAGGTTAAGGTGATGAGGGTGGAGGTGAAGCAGGACCTGCAACCCCAAGCTTAGCCTGGCAGGAAAATGGTGTCTTTCAAAGTGTAAGCAAGGGGTGGCTTAAGTAGATTTGTTTAGAAAGATCACTTTGGAAGAAACATAGTATGGGAATTGCACACTTGAGCAGGGTGTATTTGTGTTACACCCCATGTTCACGGCAGGCTTATGCACAGTAATCAAAGGTAGAAACAGCTCAGCTCTCCCTTGATGGGTGAATGGAAAAAGTAAATGCAGTGTGGACTACAATGGAATTATTATTCAGCCATGAAAAGGAATGAGGTCATGGTATATGTTACAATGTGGATGAACCTTGAAACCCTTATACTAAGTGAAATAAGCCAGACACAGAGGGACAAATACATGATCCTACTTATGTGAGGTACCTAGAGTAGACAGATTCATAGAGCCAGAGTAGGATGGTGATCACCATGGGCTGAGGAAGGGGGAAATGGGGAGCCAGTGTTTAATGGGTACAGAGTTTCTGTTGGGGATGACAAAAAAGTTCTGAAGACAGACAGTGGCGATGGTTGTGCAACATTGTGAATAGATTTAATACCACTGAATTGTGCCATTAAAAATGGTTAGAAACAACTTTTATATTGTATATAGCTTAACACGTTAAGAAAATAAACCAAAATTACCTTGAGGAGGGGTCTACATTTAGGAGACTATTGCAGGAGTCCAGGTGTAGACAGTGAAGTCCAATGCAGTGACGTTAGAAAGGAAGGAATAAATGGGCAAGGAATTTAGGAAGAGCAAATGCGAACATACCCTGCACTGCACTGCGTCCCTACCATGCTTAGCACGGTACAGTCGCCTGCACGCCCGCGCCCCCAGCCTTTTGCAGTGGGAAGTGAGGGTGGTGTGGAGGCCAACACCTGGCGTTCTGACTTAGGTAGACAGCAGTTTTACTAGAATTGTGATTCAGGGAGAGACATAAGTTTGGGAGGGAAGATGGGGTTCTGTTTTGAGTAACCTGAGTTGGAGGCGCCCTGGCATATTCTGATGGAGATGTTCAGGGCACAGTTACAACGATGGCGCTGGAACGAAATGAAAAGAAAGAGGGCCAAGGACAGAGCCCTGAGCGCCCTCTCTACTTAGAAAGTGGCGTAAAAAGCCAGAGGAGCATGCAGAGAGAAACCAGGGCAGGAGAGTTCAGCTGTATAATCCTTCGTTCTCTGTTGGCTTTTTGGTTACTCTACAGATTCACACTTCTCCCTTGGGACATTCCTTTTCCAAGCCAGGCTGTTGTTGGGAGGGCACAGACGTCCTGGAATGCCAAGGTTGAGGATGGTGAAATGGGCTCAGGGAAGGGTGTTCCTCTCTGAGTTGGACTGTGTATCGGGAAGTTGTAGACCTTTAGTCTTCTAACCATTTCTGCTTTGTTGATTCCACTGTCCCTTCATTGCATCTTTGCTCATGTTCTGCATATGAAGCAAAATTGAGAGCTTTGACCAGCATCAATGTCAGGATGAAAGACATCGGTAAGACCTTACAGTCCCATGGATACCATCAATTAAAATGCCTGTGCATTTATGTTTTCCAAGGTCAAAACTTTTTTTTCACAAATTTTATTTCTTTGATCAGTGATTTAGAAGATTTTTGGGTTTGGGACTCACAACCCATCGTTTTATACAGTATTTTTGAAAGCATCCGGGAGGAAGGGACAGTGCCTGTTTGAGGATTTAACTGAAACGTGTTTGGTTCCTTGGCTGTAGTGCTGAGATCTGTCATGGTGAAGAGATTTGTGCGGTAGTACCGTTCCGGCACTGTGGAAGGAGGGGTGCCGGGAAAACATGGACAGATGAACGGCTTCTTCATTTTAGCTTGGGGAGCACTATTCTCAACAAGAGTTACTTTAAAAAAAAAAAAAGTTTAGGTTTCCAGGTCCTCCAGCCAAGCCCAGTTGAATGCTTTTCAGGCAGAGGCAGGATAGCTGTGACCTCCTCAGCTTCCTGCCTGCTCTGAGCTCCCTTCGTGTTGCTGAATGGGCAGCAACAACAGGTAGATATCAACCTCTTTTTTCACATTCCTCGTAAAACTGACTGAATCATAATCGTCTTCAGGTTTGGGAGATATTAAATATCCCTTCCAGGGTGATAGAGATATTCTGATACTAGATTGTGGTGATGGTTGCACAAGTTGGCAAATTTACTAAAAATCACTGATTGTACACTGAAAACAGGTGAATCTTATTGTCTGTAAGTTATACCGCAATCAAGTGGTATAGAAAAACATGCCCTCCAGTCCTGAGAACAGTATGTTTTTCCAGCCTGGTGGTGCTTTTGGGGGAGCCAGAAGCCCTGCTCTGAGTCCTTTGGCTTCCTGGCCGAGCCCTCCAGAGGTCCTGAAGTCAGGAACTTGGTACAGCTTGTGGCTCTCACCTGGCTCTCCTCCCCTTGCTCCCCTGCCCTTGCTCTCCCAGGTTCTCGGCACCTAGCGTGGTTGGAATATTTACCAGGAATGAGAAAAGCCCATTTTGGTTTCTGGCCAGAGGGTAGCTCTCCAGGATCCAGAGCCCAATATCCAGTTTGTGGCTTATTCGGATCCCATGACTCTTCCCGCCCCGTTGCTATTTTTTCAGTTTCATTGCTCTGTTGACACCCAGTTTGCAGGGTGTGTTAGGCCATTGTTGTGTTGTTATAAAGAAATACCTGAGATGGGTAATTTATAAAGAGTAGCAGTTTAATTGGCTCATGGTTCTGCAGGCTGTACAGGAAGCATGGTGCCACCATCTGCTTCTGATGAGGCCTCAGGAAGCTTCCAATCATGGCGGAAGGTGATGAGGAACTACCATGTCACCTGGCGAGAGCAAGAGGGCGAGGTCCCAGGCTTTTAAACAGCCAGATGTGAACTGAGCAAGAACTCACTTATCACCAAGGATGGCGCTAAACTGCTCATCAGGGATCCACTCCCATGATTCATTCACCTCCCACCGGGCCCCACCTCCAGCATTGGGAAACACATTTTAACATGAGATTTGGAGGGGCAGACATCCAAACCATTTCACAGGGCAAGCGGGGAATTTTGGGGAAACTTCATTTGAAGTAGGAGAGGAGGTTGCACCTGTGGTTAAAGAATGATTTCAGTTGTCTATGCTGTCTAACTTTTTACCCTCTTTCTACTGCTTTCTTCCTAAAAGTATCTAGGTGATTGGAAATCAGGTGACACACTTTCCCTGCCCTCGTCTCAAATGCCTTTTATGCATTGGATTGTAGTGGTAGAAGGCAAGGTTGTTTCAGTATTTGATTGTTTGTGATCTTCTCTTCAAGAGTAGTAGCCTCCATGATGGCAAAGGTCTTGTCTGCCCCCACTGCCGTGTGCCAGCTCTTGTCACATACCAGTTTGCTAATACACTGATTTGCTGTTGCCAACAGGGATGGAAGCTTACTGTGAGCGGTGGGTTGAGTTGCCCTGAGGAAGGAAGGTCAGAGCACTGGAGCTATTGTGGGCATGTTACTATGTCATCCTGCAGCAATACTTATGAAATACCTGCTGTTCTCACACTGTGGCTTGAGATGCTCTGGGGCTTCTGGTTGGATGTCTTCTGAAATACAGCGTTGCTTAATTAAAGCCCTTTAACAAAGTCTTTATGTCCATGGCGTTTAGCACAGGTTGAGTATCTCTTCTGAAATGCTTGGGATCAGATGTGTTTTGGATTTCATATTTTTTTCAGATTTTAGAATATTTGCACTATACCTACCAGTTGAGCATCCCTAATTTGAAAATCTGCAATCAGAAATGCCCCATTGTTTCCTTTGAGTGTCATGTTGATGCTCAGAAACATTCAGATTTTGGAATATTTCCAATTTGGGATTTACAACCTGTATCTATATCAAATATTTATTTAAGTTGAACAGAGTACATTGGCTTTTCCTTGCCCCAGTGAGTGGTATTTCTCAAGGTGGTATATTTAATGTGTGCCTGAACTGGTCTGAGGGGGTGAGACGCGCCTGATCTGCTGGCTGTGCCCTGGTGAGTTGGAGTCTGTGGTGCTTGGCTGCAGACAGAGAGCTGTCCAGGATTTGTGAGAGGGCTGACGGTGTCCTTTGGTGGCATTCCCATAAGGATGGTGATATGGTTTGGCTGTGTTCCCACCCAAATCTCATACTGAATTGTAGCTCCCATATTCCCCACAAGTTGTGGGAAGGACCTGGTGGGAGGTAATTGAATCATGGAGGCCGTTACCTCGATACTTTTCTTGTGATACTGAGTTCTCATTGGATCTGATGGTTTTGTAACGGGCTTTGCTCCCCCTTCGCTGTGCACTTCTCCTTGTTGCTGCCGTGTGAAGACGGATGTGTTTACTTCCCCTTCCACCATGATCATAAGTTCCTTGAGTCCTCCCCAGCCATACTGAACTATGAGTCAATTAAACCTCTTTCCTTATAAATTACCCGGTCTCAGATATGTCTTTATTAGCAGCATGAGAATGGACTAATACAGATGGCTTCCCTGGAGTTAGACTTGTGGAAGCCACAGTTGGCAAGAGGGTCACAGCAGTAACACTTTCTAATATCCCTTAGGGAACACTTCAGATTTTAGGTTTCAGTCCTTGGAGCAAGCCAAAGAATATGTATCCCAGAGCCAGCAGGCCAATGAGTCCTATGCCTGTAGCAAACTAGACAGACAAGTGCTTTAGAAAACCAAGGGGTGGGTAAAGCCCAGCTCAGAACCTGAGACTGCCACTTGGCCCCAGCAGGGACCGGAAGGTGGCCTGGGCCGTTTGGCCATCACGTCTTAGGCCAGGGTAGATGTGGAATGGAGCTGGTAGGCCCCTCTGGCTCTACACTGGCTAATGTTATTGGTGCTGAATTGAGTAAAGATTAATAAGTCTTCTGTAGAAAAAAAAAAAATGTGGTAGGTTGCTGGCTTGGAGCCCAGAGCAGTTGGAATTTTGGAGCCCAAAGAGATCATGGCAGTTGGTTTTTGGCAACTGGTTTTTGGGAGAAAAGAAACCACAGTTTTGGCTATAGTTCTATATGCCCTGGACAAGGTAGGGTCACCCCTAGAGCCAGGGATGCATAAGTGGGGAGAAGTTGTGGGCTGTCAACTTTCAAGACCCTGCCTGAGTGTAGCTTGGGGAATTTGCAGTATTCCTTGAGCAGAAGAAAGTAAGCTTGTGACTCACTTTCTCTGAATGTTTCATTTCCAACCAAATGCGTCTCCTTCCCGTGGAGGTGGTGTGGTGAGGGATGTAGCTGGGGGAGTGATCTCAGAGGTCAGTGGCCATCAGCAGAGGGAGAGGTTTGGCTTGGAGAAGCATTTGATCCACTGATTAATTGTGCCTAAGTCCCATCCTCTTTTAAGCTAATTTCAAGGGAAAACACATTCCACTGAGCTGGTTTAGGGTCGGTTGTCTAGATTTATTTCTGCTTTGGAAAGAACAAGAGATTTTCTCCATGAAAACAGGAAGAAAACTATGGCCTTGGAGCAGGCTAGCCCTGGTTCCCCATTCCTTTCTGTGCTTGGGTTTGAGCATGCACAGCTACCTTACTGGAGAATAAAGACCCTCCTGTGCTCACCATGCTGCGCCCTGGTGCATACACTTGAACCTGGTTTTCTTCCTTCCCGAGCCATTTGCATCTCTAAGAAGCCTGTGGGGCATGAGCCTTCCCTTCAGCCAGTCTAATTCTTGGAAGCTTCAACATCACAATACCAGTGACTTAGTGTCTGAAAAAGGTAAGGATCATCCTGGAATGTGAACGGAAAACAGCAGTCCTGTTCACAATCAGGAGCCATTCAGACGTGCCTTAGGGAACTCAACTTTGGCTGCTTCCTGGTCCTTCTTATACCCCCTAAATTGTAACAAGTTAGTAACAAATTAATCATCATGCAAATGCCCTTTCTCCTTTTGTGTAGTTCTGTGACATTAGATGTTATGGCCCAGGTGAGCCTTCTGTTTATCTTTTCCCTTCTTTCTTGGCGTCTGCCCGCATCTGTACTACGTGCAAGCATGAACCTGAATTCCTCTACTTAGCCAGACCCAAACACAAAGGGGTGGGCAGACCTGGACTTAATTCCAGAGCAAGTGAGGAGTGTTGAAGGGGAGGCATGCACCCAGGTGGGAGGGAACACAGAGGAAAAGGTGATTGGTTGCCTGGGGCTGGGGTGGGCGGGGTCACTTTAATGAAGTCCGGAATGCGAGCTGCAGTCTCCAGCGCAGGAGGGGCATTGTAGGCAAAGGTGCGGAGGTGGCGGAGGTGAGGAACGCCTAAGAGCGTGGTGCATGCCGGGAACCTGAGAGAATGGGTTGCATCTATTAATAGTAGTGAGAGAGGTTGGCTTTTTGAGCCTTGCTGAGGGTTTGGATTGTTTCCTAGTGTCAGCGGAGGCAGCAACAGGTCACGTTGGCTCCTACGAAAGACCCTTCTGGCACTCCTGGAGTATGTTTTGGAGCAAGTTTAGATTAAGGGGCAATTGGCCGGGCGTGGTGGCTCACACCTGTAATCCCAGCACTTTGGGAGGCCGAAGTGGGTGCATCACTTGAAGCCAAGAGTTCGAGACCAGCCTGGCCAACATGGTGAAATCCCATCTCTACTAAAAATATGAAAATTATCCAGGTGTGGTCGCACACGCCTGTAATCCCAGCTACTAGGGAGGCTGAGACAGGAGAATCACTTGAACCCTGGAGGCAGAGGTTGCAGTGAGCTGAGATCACGCCATTACACTCCAGCCTGGGCAACAGAGCGCACACACACACAAAGATTAAGGGGCAGCTGCGCTAGTCCCAGCTGGTGTCAATCAAGGAAAATGACTAAGACAAGTCTCAAGTCTCAGTCATTTTAAGAGGTTGATTTGCCAAAGTTAAGGATGCATGCCCAGGAGACGGGTCTATGCCTTTCTCCGAAGATGATTTTGAGAGCTTCAGTATTTAAGGGAGAAAGTGGGATATTGAGAAATACGCAGTTTTCATGTTGAGGGAAGGGAGAAATAGTCATCAATGCCTTTGACTCTGAATCTGCATTTTTACATGAGATAACGTAGACAGTAGAGCAGAGGAAACAGATATGCATTTGTCACAGGTAGGCAGAGGGGTGACTTTGAGTTCTGTCTTATGTCCCCGCACCTGTGAAGATAAGCTGTCAACTCACATTGCCATGGTGAATTTTGACAGAAATGCTTTAGGGTAAAGATCTTGGCACCCACAAGGAATTTCCCTGTGGGCAAAATGTGAGGGAGTCGTCTTTGTAGTCATCTTATTCAGGAACCAGAATGGAAGGTGGGTTTGCATGACACTTCCCAGCTCAGGCTTTCCCTTTGGCTTAGTGAGTTTGGGGCCCCGAGATTTATTTTCCTTTCACACTAGGAATCTCAGGGCTTCCACCAGGATCATGGTAGGGAGATGAACATTGTAAAGTTAGAATCAACAGGTTGGGTTGAGGAGTGGAGAACAGAGAAGGGTCTGAGATGACCCCAGATTTCCATTTGGTGGGTGGCGGGTTTGACTCCACGTGTGGTAGGTAGACTTCCTTGGTGGGAGGCACCTGTGGATGGCTAAGTGGAGATGTTTAGTAGCTTTGGATCTCCAGAGCAAGGTCAGAATGATAAAAATCAAGGGCCATCCAATTTTACGAGAGCGGCAGATGAAAGAATTGCAGCTGAGAGACTGGAGGCCGGCGAGGAGAGTGGGCAGAAGCAGGAGGCAGAGCACAGCCAGGGGAGGGCGGGTTCCAGGAAGCGCTGCAGCCAGGGAGCTAGCCAGATAGGACTGGAACGCATCTGAGCCTGCCTGGCTTGAAAGTCACCGTCAGTGGAGTGTTGGAGACAGAGGCCAGATTGGAGAGGGAGTGAAAAGATGACCGGAAGAGGGTTATTAGGAGGGTGGGGATGGGGTGGAGGAACCAGTGGGGGTATTGTAGAAGGCAGTATTGGGGCCCCACCTGTGTGTGGAGATGATGGGGCAGGTACGGCCACAGCAGTCCTCACTGTGGGGACTTGCAGAAAATATGCTTTTGTCCCACCCCCATTCTACTCCTGAGGCTGGCGTTTCACGTGTGCAGCTCTCCCTCTCACTGGGCAGTCTCCTCGTCGCCGCCCAGCAAGTATCCATTGAGTCCTGTGTCCTCCTGCCTCAGACGAAGAAATGTTGCCTTGTCTGACACCTGGGCTTGTGGCAGCTTCGTGGCCTTCTCGTGCAGATGTTAGCCATACAGGTAACTTGGAATCAGAAATATTATGGGTCCTACTCATCTCTGGGGAAGTGGGCTGGGCCTGTTCCATAGCATTTGCTGACACTGATACCGCAGTTCTTTTCTCGAAACCAGTTTCTTTTTATAGGGGACAGTTACACTGAAAGTGTTTGGCTGTTGAAACAAAGCTGCCTCCAGGTCCTGGCTTCTGACAGGCTCTCTTCTCCTGCTGGCAAGAACAGGTCCTGAGCTGGGTGTAGGGCCTGCTGGGCAGAGCCTGTGTGAGCCATGTCCAGGGCTGGTTGTGGTCATGGAAAAAGGGCAGGTCTCCAGGGGAGCCCCTACCCCGCTGGGCAGAAGCCATCTGGACTCCCCTTGAAGGGTTCCCAATCTCTGTGATTCCCAGCCTGGTGACACTGCCTGAAAGCACACAGTTCATTTTCATTTGATACGACTTCTGTCTCATATCCTAACTCAGTTCTGCCTGGAGAAGTTCGTATACCTAGCCGTTTGTTCATCAAGTGGCCCTCACTGTGCACCACCTGTTGTGGTCCAGGGACTGTTCCAGGTGCAAGGACACAACAGTGAACAAAATGGCAAAAATCCTCACCCTTCCAGAATTTACATTGTAGCAGAAAGATAGGTTGTAAGTAAATAATATTTAGAGGCTGGGTGTGGTGGCTTACACCTGTAATCCCAGTGGCAGGCCGAGGCAAGAGGATTGCTTGAAGTCTAGGAGTTCGAGACTAGCCTGGGCAACATAGTGAGACCCCATCTCTACAAATAAAAAACAATTAGCTATGCTTGGTGGTGTGCGCCTGTGGTCCCAGCGACTCAGGAGGCTGAGGCAGGAGAATCACCTGAGCCCAGGAAGCTGCACTGAGCTATGATTATGCCACTGCACTCCAGGCTGGGTGACAGAGTGAGCCTGTCTCAAAAAAAACAAAAACAAAAACAAAACAAAAAACCCCACAAAAAACAAAAACATTTGGAGTGTGTCAAATTGTGGTAAGTGCTTTGGAGAAAACCAGGGAAAGAGGATGAGCAGGTTTAAACAGTGTGGCCAGGGAAGTCCACATTGAGAAGCTGGCGTTTGAATATATGTGTCAGCTGCATTAGTAGAAGGTTCGTGGCCTGGAAGTCAGAGCTTGTTTTCTCTGTTCACCGCTGTTATTTCTGGAGCATAGAAGAGTGCTCAGTAATATTTTTTGAGTGAATGGATCGGAGGGAAGAGCATTTTTAGACAAAAGGAGCTGCAGATGGGAAGGCTGAGGTGAGAGGGTATCTGGTAGGTGGGGAACATGGGGAGGCCATTGTGGCCGGTGGGGATGGGAGAGGCTGGTAGCAGGAAAGGAGGCAACAGAGGGAAGGCATGTGTATGGGCACAGGTCTCATGGGGGCTCCATGAGGTCAGAACTGTTTTTGTAATGATACTGAGTGCTATTATGTGCATTTCCCGCCCTTGTTTGCCCAGGTGTGTACAGTGGGCTTTTCTAGAGGCTACGCGATATGTGCTGCTGCTGAAACAGACCAGGTGGGAGAATCTGGCTGCCAGACATTAAAGAGATTTGCAGAAATGTAGAATGCTGTCACTCTTCTCACTAAATTTCTGTCTTGGAAAGTAATTTTTTTTCATAAGGTATGTTAATTGTTATTTTAAAGTGAATTAATGTTGACATTTTGTCTCAGGTTTAATTTTACATATAGTAAATACTGATAGCTCTTTGGGTCCTCAATAATTTTTTTTTCAGAGACAGTCTCGCTCTGTCCCCCAGGCTAGAGTGCAGTGGCATGATCGTAATTCCCTGCAGTCTCGAACTCTGGTCCTCCGTAGCTCTGAAGTGTGTAAAGGAGTCCTGAGACCAAAATGTTTATGACACGTTTATAGGGCCTTGTAGGCCACTATTTTATATTTGCTTTTATGCTGGCTGAGATGGGAAGTCATGGCTGAATCGGCTGAGGAAATTTAGTGAAGACAGTTTACCAACTTCTGATTTGTCCTTGAGGACAAAGCAGGTGTATCCGGGCGGGTGGCAGGCTGTGGACGGGCACCTCAGCAGGAGAAGGCTCTGGAGTCACTGTGTGCTCATGCTCCACTCCCTTCTCATAGCTGGGCTTACTTCTGCCAGGGCAGATAGAGGGAAGGGACATGCTTTGTACACAGTGTCCACAGGATGCGGGTCGAGAGTGATGGGCAGGGGCAGGGCGTTCTTTCCTGGGTGTGGTCAGCAGAGCTCTCTCTGATAAGGTGAGCCAAGACCTGAAGAGCGAGGGGCACTCTGCATGACTGGCCAGGACAGCCCCGCCCAGGGAGGCCTTGGTGAGCAGGAGAGAGGCCGTCTGGCTGGGCCTAAGGAGTGCTGGGGAGAGTGGCAGGACCTGACCTGGGGCTGAGGTGCGGCAGTCGACGTGTCTGATGCATGTTTTAAGTGGATGCTCTGGCTGCTTTGTGGAATATTCTGGAGGGTGGGTTTGGAGGAGCAGAAGTAGGGGAGGCTCATGCAATGAGCAAGTGAGAACTGGTGGTGTCTCGATGAGGATGACAGAGAAAACATGGTGAGAAGTGGTTGGGTTTGGCTGTATTTGAAGGCAGAACACAGAATTTTCTGAAGAACGAACTGTGGGTTGTGACAGAAAGGCAGACGGGGGTAAGGTTTTGGGTGGAGCTTCTGGGTATCTGGCGGTGCTGTTTACCAAGACGCAGAACACTAGGGAAGGAACAGGCTCTGGCGAGCGGCATCGGGAGTGGGGCCTCCAGTGCTTCAAGTTAGAGATGCCTGTCAAACGTCCAGGTAGAAATGTCGCACAAGCGATTGGTTGTACAAGTTCATGAGAGAGGAAATAAATATTAAGGCACCTTTAGTTATCGCTACTGTGTAGATGAAGCTACGGGAGGGAGGATCCCCCAGGGCATAGCTTTCACAGGGGGTTGTGTCTCGGTGGGTCACGAAGTCAGTACAGTGGGCACCGCCATTTTCAAAAAATGAAATAGAATTGAAAACAGTATCTCAGTAGTAAGGGTTGTTGTAAAATGTTTACTTTTATGTCGACTGATGGGGGAATTTTGTCCTATGAAACGTTTTTAAAATTAAATTTATGTAAAAAGAGAGCTGTGTCCCAGATCACAGTACGAGACTTTTTTTTTTTTTGACTGTAGATCACAGTTTAAAAGCCACTGATGTAGAAGGAGATGTAATTTCAAAAGAGATCAAAGACTGAGTTGATTCCAGGGCCATTTCAACATGCAGAGGCTTGGGATGGGTCTGGGACCAGCAAAGGATGCAGAGAGGGGCTATGAGGCCACAGCCGGACCCAGAGGGTAGTGTCCCCTTGTCCTGGAGGCTGGTGGGGTTGTGTGGGGGTGAGCTGTGACTTGTGCTGCAGACAGGTTGAGGAAAATGGGTTGAGAACTGATCATTGGATTGGACAGCATAGAGGTCATTCATGAACTTGATGAGGCATTTCTGTGGAGGGCTGAGGACAAGGTCTACTTGTTGGAGGTTCAAAGATAGTAGGAGAAGAGAAAGTTGTGAACAAAGCATTGACAATTCTTTCAGCGAGTTTTACTGTCAAGGGGAGCAGAGTAAGTTAGTTGGAGTGGGTGGGGTCTGGACTGGGTGTTGAAAGGCGTGTCCTTGCCGAAGACAGTTGAGTGGGGTGAGGGAGGATCACTGCAGGGAAGGGACCAGTGTGGGAGGCAGCATGCTTGAGTAAGAACGGGGACAGGGTCAGAAGCACAGGCGGAGGCTGGCTTCAGCTAGACGTGCCAGATGTTGCTCACTGTCATTGGAGGGAAGGCAGATGAGGTGGGCATAGACATTGATTACCGATAGAAGCTTGTGGAAGAATGCCAAGAAGGTGGAGAAACGGAGAACCATGGCGGAAGAAAAACGGTGTTTTTGTTTATGGTTTTTTGTTTGTTTGTTTGTTTGTTTGAGACTGTGTCGCTCCGTCCCCAGGCTGGAATGCAGTGGCGCAACCATGGCTCACTGCAGCCTCGACCTCCTGGGTAGCTGGGACGACAGGTGTGTGTCACTATGCCCAGCTAATTTTTTAATTTTTTGTAGAGATGAGGGTCTTGCTATGTTGCCCAGGCTGGTTTTGAACTCCTCCTAAAGCAGTCCTCCTGCTTCACACTCCCAAAGGGCTAGGATTACAGGCATGAGCCACCACACCCAGCCTGTTTTGGTCTTCTACACAGAAATGGAATCCTTGAGGAATGAACATTGATTGCAAGCTGCTCAGCTTGGTGCTGTTGACATGTCATTGATAGGCAGGTGTGGGATCGCTGGTGGGCCTAGATGACCTTTCAGATGGTGCTGAGCCTTGACTGCAGTGTATTTTGTGGTTCTGTGGCAGTGATGACAGGTAGGCGAGACATCTGAGAAACCCCAGATTCTGTTCCAGGTTAGTCTCCTGCCAGCTGTGTTTTGGGCCAGTGTTGGAAAGCCTTAGCTGCGGGCTCTGTCCCGGGAGAGGAAGGAAACGACCTGACTGAGTGCCTTGGTGGGACCTTGCCTGTTTTCCGCAAGTTCTCAAGTCATCTCATGAGGTATTTCTCTCCCTTCGGACTGCTGGAGCCTTGGCCCTCTCTGAGCCCCTGTGTGCCGTGGCCTGGCGGTTGCCCTGTGCAGCCTACCAACCAGCCAGCTTCCCGGGTCTGCACAAGTGTAGGTGACTGGGAAGCCCTTTAATCAGCAGAACCTTACTGAGCACCTGCTGTGTACCTGGAACTGGGTACGTGGTGCTCAGCAGAGTATTGGGTTGGTGCAAAAGTCAGTGCGGTTTTTGCCGTTAAAAGTAATGGCAAAAGTAACTGCACTGACTTCTGCACCAGCCTAATAGATTGGATTCCGGCCCTTGAGGAGAACAGCTTTTTCTTGGGATTCTCCTTTAGTTGTGTTTCCCCACATCCTCAGTGAGGCTTTCTCCCCACCCAGAGGCCTTTCCTCACCCCTGAGAGTAGGGTTCTTGGATTGGTGGGTCAGGAAGGCGTTGGTCTTTTGGTCTGTACTGTTGTTGACAGTGGGCAGGTTGAGGTCCACCTTCTGCCCTTCCCCAGGCTCCTACAGTAGATGGAGTGGTATTAGGTGGTTGGAAAATGTTTTGTGATTAACTCCTCGTAGGTGTTGCTGATGGCTGGGGTGCAGGAGCCTGCTGCAGAACGCTGACTGATCCGGACCGTGTTAGCACTGTTTTAGTTGCTTTGCCTTTTGGCAACCCGTGAGAAGAATTACTGTGAAACCAGACTGCTCTCACTGCCATTTGGAAAGGGCTCCATTTCAAAGGAGCAGATGCAGTGATAAATCATGAGGAGAAAAATAATCCTGTATTGTGTGTCCTTGCTAAATTTACTTGAAACTGCATATCCATTGCTAGCTGGGCAGCTATCTTCCTGGCAGGCAAATTCCTGCTCTCGGGTGGTTAGGGACTGGAGGCATGCATTCTCATGAACTTTTATTTCTCAAGCTGTATTCTCAGGTGGTTTTTCATAATGGCTAAGGACTTAGGCTCTCAACTGGACAAGTCTGGACCCAAAACATGCCTGCACTGCCTCCTTCTTGCTTTGTGACCTTTCACCTTCTTTCAGCTGCACTTGCCCCGCCTGCAGAATGGAGGTCGTACATGCTGCCTCGCGGGATGGTGGTGAAGGTGCCCTAGGCGCGGATGTGACACCAAGTAGTAACGACTCAGTATCTTCTGTCATGTTTAACACTACAGTTTGGCAGGAGTTACACAGATCCTACTCCTTTAGGCCTCCCCCCCCGCCCCCCGCCCACCCAATGCCATTCTCATGCTTTCTAGAGCAGATGGAGGGAGAGGGGAAGAGTGATAATGGAGCAGAGAAAGTTCCAAACCATTTTTCTTTCCTTCAGAAAACAAAACCATCTGAACCCTGTTGTTCCGTCATATAGACTGAGTATACACTTTCATTGCTGGGGTTTATTGATAAACTGCTAGATGATAACAGCGCTACTGTTGGTTGGGCCTTGCTCTGTTCCTGGCATGGATAAACATTCTACATTCATTACCTTACTTCCTACAGAATCCTGTGATTTTCGTTTTACAGATGAGGAGACTGAGATGGTGGGCCTCAGGCATTCTTCTTCATTACTTGTTTTGGGGGTTACTTTGAACGTGAACTGACATCATCATCGGTGATGATGTTTATTTGGTGCCTCGTTGTGATTCAGACACTTTAATGTGTGTTTGGGGTGACAGAACTGCAAGGCAGAGGTCAGCTCACTTCTCACTCCATTTCTGAGTTGCGTAGATGTTCTTAACTTGGTTTTCATGAAGAAATAGGTTGTTAGCAAAGAATAGAAATGAAAAATTAGAAAAGATACAACATAAGGGTTAGGACCATATGGTCCTGCAGGATTAGGGACTTGGAAGAGAACCCAGAGGTTATCTGGGCCCGGCTCTTCTCAGATGCCTCTAGAGAGGGGTGGTCCACACGCAGCCCAGCAGAGTGCGGGTCATGAGAAAAGTGCCACACTCGTGTGTGTTCTTCATAGACTGTCACTGCCCGCCCAGGCTGACTGTGCACTCCTGGATACCGCTTTTTGGTAGCACATTGGAAGTCTCTCTCTAACATGTGTCCATTTCTTCTTCACCTTCTGCAGCCACGCAGGCCAGGCTAGTGCTTTCCCCAGGACTGGTCCTTCAAGTACGGAGCTGCTGGGCTCCATCCTACCCTCATTACCTCCACAGAAACATGACCTATTTCTACTCCAAGTTGGGTTATAGCGCAGAGACCCAGTCCCTACCCTAAGAAGTTCACAGTTAGTGGAGGAGAGAGACATTTAAATAATGTCCTTGCAGAGTGGCAGGAGCAGATGAGGAGTGCAGCCGGGTGAGTGACAGGCAGGAGAGGGAGAGGGCACAGTGGTGGGGGGAGGAGCTGGCTTCATGTTTTCTCTCCATCCTGCCGAGTGTCAGCTTGATGATAAAAAGGATGGAGAGTCAGGATAGATCCCAGGATGCAATACATGTGGATTCAATACCTTCTCATGATAGAAACACTCACCAGACTAGGAATGGAAGAAAACTACTTTCGCCTAGTAAAAGCCGTATGTGAAAAACCACGGCACGTGTCATATTCAACAGTGAGAGACAAAAAGCTTTTCCTCTTATGATCAGGAACAAGACAAAGATGCCCACTTTTGCCTCTTCTATCCAACATAGTACTGAAGTTCTATCCAGAGCAATTAGGCCAAAAAAAGAAATTAAAAGGCATCTATATTGGAAAGGAAGACAGTTATCTCCATTTGTAGATGATATGATCTTATGTGTAGAAAATCCTACAGATTCCACCAAAAAAAACCTGTTCAAGGCTAATACATAAATTCAGCAAAGTAGCAGGATACAAAGTTAATACACAAAAATCAGTTACTTTTTTTTTTTTTTTCTGAGATGGAGTCTCGCTCTGTCGCCCAGGCTGGAGTGCAGAGGCATGATCTCGGCTCACTGCAAGCTCCGCCTCCCGGGTTCACGCCATTCTCCTGCCTCAGCCTCCTGAGTAGCTGGGACTACAGGTGCACACCACCACACCGGCTAATTTTTTATATTTTTAGTAGAGACAGGGTTTCACCGTGTTAGCCAGGATGGTCTCCATCTCCTGACCTCGTGATCCGCCCGCCTCAGCCTTCCAAAGTGCTGGGATTACAAGTGTGAGCCGCAGTGCCTGGCCAGTTACATTTTTATATACTAATAGTGAACAGTCTGAAAAGGAAATGATGAAAATAATTCTGTTTACAGTAGCATCAAAAATAATAAAACACTTAGGAATTAGCCAAGGAGGTGAAAGCCTTGTACAATGAAAACTAAAAAACATCACTGGAATAAATTACAAGATAAATGAGAACAAATTCATCCTTATGGGTTGGAAGACTTACTATTGTTAAGATGTCAGAATTACCCAAACAATACACGTTCAATATAATCCCTATCAAAATCCCAGTGATTTTTTTTTTTTTTTGTAGAAATAGAAAAATCCTCGGCCAGGCGCGGTGGCTCACGCCTGTAATCCCAACACTTTGGGAGGCCAAGACGGGCGGATCATAAGGTCAGGAGATCAAGACCACCCTGGCTAACCTGGTGAAACCCTGTCTCTACTAAAAATACAAAAATTAGCCGGGCGCGGTGGCGGGCGCCTGTAGTACCAGCTACTTGGGAGGCTGAGGCAGGAGAATGGCGTGAACCCGAGAGGCGGAGCTTGCAGTGAGTGGAGATCGCACCACTGCACTCCAGCCTGGGCGACAGAGTGAGACTCTGTCTCAAAAAAAAAAAAAAGAAATAGAAAAACCCATCCTAAAATTTACATGGAATCTCAAGGGACCCTGAATAGCCAAAACAGTCCTTCTAAAGGAGACCAAAGCTAGAGGACTCGTGCTTCCTGATTTCAAAACTTACTATAAAGCTGTACTAATCAAAACAGTGTGGTACTGGCATAAAGACAGACATATAAACCAATGGAAATACAATAGAGGCCCCAGAAACATACCCTAACATATATGGTCAAATGATTTTTTTTTTAAGAAATGGGGTCTTGCTGTATTGCCCAGGCTGGATTCAGGGTCCTGGGAGGATCAAATAATCTTCCTGCCTCAGCCTCATGCACCTCTCTTGTGGTCAGATGATTTTTGACAAGGATACTAAGACTACTTGGTACGAAAAGGACAGTCTTTTCAAATGATGATGCTAAGTTGCCTGTGTTGCAGGAAGACAGATCAGGCGCCCGGGGCATATTGGCAATTTGGGTGCTGGTTTCTGAGGGAAAATATTAATCCATAGTGCATTTTTCATCTAAGCTTCCTCCTGATGGCGTTCCAAAGCAAGTGTTCCTCTCCACCTACTTTTTTCTTTTTTTGGTTTTTGAGACAGGATCTTGCTCTGTCTCCCAGGCTGGAGTGCATTGGCATGATCATGGCTCACTGCAGCCTTGACCTCCTGGGCTCAAGCAATCCTCCCACCTCAGCCTCCCATGTAGGTGGGACCACAGGCGAATGCCACCACACCCAGCTAATTTTTTTGGTTTTTATTTTTTAAAGAGATGGGATCTCACTGTGTTGCCCAGGCTGGTCTTGAACTCCTGGGCTCAGGTGATCTTCCTGCCTTGGCCTCCTAAAGTGCTGGGATTACAGGCATGAGCCATCGCACCTGGCCTTCTACCCGCTTTCAAGATCTATTTAGATGAGACATATGTCTGACTGAATGGGCTAGGGGAAGGCGCAGTTCACAGATTGCTGTGTAAGATTCAGAGATTTGCACGTTCGCTGGTATGTTCATGGTGCATTGGTTAGGGAGAAAATGAAGCTTCACTCTGATGCCATACTCTCGAAGTGTCATTCTTATTTTGTTGTTTTGTTTTTTTCTTTTTCTGTTTTTAAAGATGATTCTCCTTTCTACTCCCCCAGAAACATCCAGCTACCTCTTCTAAGAACTAGAAATTTGAGTGTTCTCATAGCCAGCCAGAAGTCAGTGACAGCCTTCAACTCTTGTTGTAAATAGAAACATAACCGTGTCCTGCATGTGCTTCAGAGGCCGTCTCTGCAGTGCCGTCCTCCACAGACAAGGCCCATGCGGGGCTTCTGAGTCAGCAGTCAGCTGCCGTGGACAAAACATGCAGGCTGGAGTCAGCTGGCAGAGACTCACAGATGCCTGGAAACCTGGCATCACCTCCTCTTCCTCCCCGCAACCCCCCTGCCCGGCTCCGCACTTCCTCTACCCCTTCCTTGCACACCTTGGCTTTTCAGTTTCTGGGATTTCTGGCACCTTCCTGCCAGGTTTCCTGGTCAACAGGTTCCTGTGATTATGAACTGTACACAGGGTGGTGCAGGCCAGGCCAGGAGGAGCATGATCTGGCTTTGACCTTCAGGAATGAGGGAAATGGGGGCGGTAACAGGAATAGCCCTGCTCCGCCGTGCTTCCCGGCTGTTGTCAGAGCCAGTGAGAATGCTGGGTAAGCCCCTTGCAGAGTGAGACAGGCCCAGCCCAGCAGAGCCACAGAGCAATGCTGTCACACTCTGGAGGAGTCTTTGCGCTGCAGTCATTCAGCTGCAAAGCAGGAAAAGTGAGGCAGCCCAAGGGAATTCATCTTGTGTTGTCTTACCTTGAGTGCCGGTCGCATTGTTCCAGGAGCCAGCCTGCCTCTGTTCATCTGTTGTCCCCAGTGCCCTGCAGGTCGAAATCTCTTCGGCCAGAGACTTAATACTTGCCTGCTGGTTGGCTCTGCAGCTCTCTGGGAGCTCTGGCTGACATCTGTTAATTTAAGTGTTTTTCACTAGCAGAAGGATTGGGGACAGTTATTAGTGAAGGCGTTCCTCTGTAGTGGGGTTTGATTTGAGAGTTCTTTATGGTGGTTAGCAGCTCTTCGGAAGTGAATTATTTCAAACCGAGTGGGTTACAGCTAACCAAGGGGTTGTTAGCTCACACGGAAGAACTCTTCTTGGGAAATAAGTGCCCAAGACCCTCTTTCAAGGGAGGTGTAAGCCAAGGCAGGCACTATGACAGGAAGGGTTTTGGAATTACGGGTTGCAGGATCTTTAATGTCTTGACTTCAGCAAGAATGTCGTGGTTCTGAGCGCTCTGAATCCTGGCAAGGAGTCGAAAGTGGCTACTGTTTAGGAACAAAGAAAAGTCATTTTCTTCTTTGACATGAGGTAGCGGTGGATGAGACCCAGTGTATGCAAAGCTTACCAAACACTGTGACTCTGGTGTTTAGGTTGACTGAAGGCAGGCAGAGCATACAGACAGGGTCCCGATTGTGCTGTGCCGTGCCGTGTGCTTCTCAAAGAGCAGGTGAAGCCTCCAAAGTCCCCACAAAGGTCAGGAGGCAAAGAGGGCCCCTGATGTAGAAAATGCTGCGGGACCTTTGTTTCTAGTCATGGGCTGTCAGCTGTCACCGTTTCTCCTGCCTTCGCATGAGCACATCTGCTCTTTCCTGCCCTACAAGCCATCTTTTGACTTTCTGGCATTTCTAAGATAAGCCTTGACTTGTAAGAGAAACAATGGGCCCTTTTTAGGAACTGTAAAGTACTTATCTTTCTGCTACCTAGAATAAAACCTTTCTTTTTGGGGGAAACTGAATGTTGATTCTAGTTAGCTCCATTTCTTGCTGGCCTCCTAGCCATGTGGCTATTGGGAGAAGCTATATGTGTTAACAGTGTATTGTTTTTTCTGGATTTGTTTTGTTTTGTTTTGTTTTTGAGACAGGGTCTTATGCTGTCGCTGAGGCTGGAGTGCAGTGGCACAATCTCAGCTCACTGCAACCTCTGCCTCCCGAATTCAAGCAATTCTCATGCCTCAGCCTCCTGAGTAGCTGGGATTACAGGCGTGTGCCACCCTGCCTTGCTAATTTTTGTATTTTTTGGTAGGGATAGGATTTCATCATGTTGGCCAGGCTGGTCTTGAACTCCTGACCTCAAGTGATTCACCCACCTTGGCCTCCCAAAGTGCTGGGATTACAAGCATGAGCCACCACACTGGGCCAACGGTGTAGTTTTTAATATCTAGAGCCAAGAGCGGTTGTTGAGTACGTGACATATTTGAAGCGAAAAGCCGAGCCAGTGTGTTCTGTCTGCAGTGTATCCTCCACATTATATGATGAGTGTTGTGTCTGTTGACATAGAAAACATAAGGCGGAGAGGGCAGTTCCTTGTATTTAGTTATGACTTTCTCTCATGAAACTTAAGATGCATCTCATTTGGTTTGGTTTAATCCCATGATACCATGGTGAGGTGCAGAGAGAAGTGGCATGTCATTTCTACTTCACACTGCTGCTCAGTGTCTTACCCAAAGTGACAGCTTCAGGGCCTCTCCTGTGTCATTCTGGAACATGGCGCTCGTCTTCCGAGAGTTGGTTTCAGCAGCACCTGCAGCTGAATAGTGGGCAGTTTCTTGCTTCTACATGCCTCCTGAACACAGTGCATCAACCATTCCCTTCCTCTGTCTGTGCCCAACCCCAAGGGTACGTCTTTAGAGCAAAGTCCAGTCCAGTTGTGTTGGTCAGCCTCGTGGTAAATGGGTGATGTGCCTGTACTGGACCATTGTGATGTGAGCACCAAGAGCAAGTGCTGTGGGCATGTGGATTTCTCAGCAGGAGCCTTGGAGAACTTCAGAAGTGAAGAGTCTTAGGGGTGCTGTCTAACCTACTTGCCTTACACACAGGGAAACCAAGGGTTCGTGTGACAGTGCTCACCCCGGGTTGTGAGCGGGGTCATGCCGCTGGGGTCTGGCTGTGTGGGCTCAGCCCTGTGGTCATGCTTGCCTCGCCACCCTGACCCACTCTCCACTCTCTAGTTTTGTCCTTTGTCCTTTTGCCTCCCAGTACAGTTCCAGTGGCGAGGATTCACCAGATGTGACGCCAAAATGATTCCGCAGACTCACAGGAGCCGGTGGGTGCAGGTGGGGAAGGTGGCTCGCTCTTCCACCGGCACCGAGGAGTGCTTCTATTTTTAATCCATTGGCCTGATGTCTCCGTTTAATCTGGGGCCTAAGCTGGAAACCTGGGAGTCACCCTTGCCTCTTTGATCCCTATGAGTCACTCAGGCCTGCCTGTGTCACTTTCCCATGTCCTGCACCTCTTCCCTGCCTGGCTAACATTTATGCTGAGAGACTCAGCTGTCACCTCTCAGAGGCTCACCTTCAGTGGGGACCCCGCTTCACCACCAATAGTGACTTAGATCCTCTTTCTCTGTTTCCCAGCTCCCCTTGTGTCTCCCTCTTTAGTGGCACTTGGTACGGTCCATCAAGACATTCTGTGTCTGTGTCTGCCTCATCTCCTAGACTATCAGATCCTTGAGAGCAAGAACCATCCTGCTCACCTTTCCAGCCCCAGTGTCTCGTAGTGCCTGGAGTATTGCAGGTGTGCAGTCCATACTTGTGGATGGATGACTGCGACACTTGAGAACTCTGCTTTGAAGAGGAGTATGTCTCCTGGAGAATGTTTGTAGACAGAGAAATACTGACCGTCTTTTTCTTTCTTTTCGTCAGATTAACGTGCCAGTGTCAGGTGGACCCACAGCCATCCCACCGCCCCCTCTGGGAGTGCTGAGAGTGAGGCAGCATGGAGGAGAGGAAGCATGAGACCATGAACCCAGCTCATGTCCTCTTTGACCGGTTTGTCCAGGCCACCACCTGCAAGGGAACCCTCAAGGCCTTCCAGGAGCTCTGTGACCACCTGGAACTGAAGCCAAAGGACTACCGCTCCTTCTATCACAAGCTCAAGTCCAAGCTTAACTACTGGAAAGCCAAAGCCCTCTGGGCGAAGTTGGACAAACGGGGCAGTCACAAAGACTACAAAAAGGGAAAAGCATGCACCAACACCAAGGTAAGCCTTGATCCTGTTGGGCCCTGGGGTCACTGACATGAGGATTCATCCAGATGCCAAAGAGGAGGATTGAGTTAGAGGTAGGCTGAGTGAGAACCAGGCAAAGTCTAGCCACAACCTAGCACAGGAAATCAAGCTTTGACCTGTTGAAACTTTGTGGATCTCTTACCTCTTTTTGTTCGACTTGCATGACCCAGACCCTATTTTAAGCGTATTTCATGTATTTACATATTGAACATTCAAAGTTTCAAGTATTTAAGAACAACCAAAGTCAAGTGGCATGGGAACTTTTTATTTTGCCAAAGCTCTCTTTTGAACCTCACGTGGTTCGGAAGATGCAGGTCACTTAGCAGGGATGTAGCCAAGCCCTACTGGTATCCTGTCTGAACACGGCTTTGGGGTTCTTGGCATGTCCTCTTTCCAAAGTCATCATTCCATACTCAGTAACTGGTAAGGTATGCTATTTGCCAGCTTGGGATTTGCCACAAGCTTCCAGCCTCTTCCCATCCATGTTCCAAAGGTCTGTTTTGATTCATAAGCAGGGACTTTGTGAACCAAAGTATTTCTGTTGCTTTCTTCACCACATGGAGAAATAGGTAGGCCCTATTTCTCGAAGCAGGTAGGCCCAGGCAAAGACCTGAGTTATGCACTTGCCTTTGTTGGGGTAGCTGCAAGGAAGCGGCTATGGAGAGATACATTTCCTACTTCCCTCCTTAGAAGAACACCTAATGTGAGAAGTTTGGAACAAGCTAGCAGGGACACAAATTTGCAGTTGACTTCATGGCTATGTTATGTTCTTTCACGAGCTTTAATTTGTGCAATAGGGGTTACCTAGAGCCCCACCCCCAGTGGATTTGCATTGGGGTAGATATTCATCAGCAAAATTCAAGAACTGTGAAGGTGTGACATTCATGAGTGAGTACTGGACTCTACTAAGAGAAAAACAAAGCCAAAAGCATTGCACGTTTTCCTTCTGCACACACAGAGCAAACTGCTTAAGATATGTGTCCAGTCTCCTGCTGAGTACTTCTCTGGAGTGTGGATTTTCAAGATCGTATTCCTGGACTTTCAGTCTAGAAATGGGGATTTTGGAACTCTTTTCAGCACATAAAACTTTGTCTTGAAAATTGCTTCCTGGGAATCATGTGTGTGGTAGATTCATTCCAGCAGGCTTGAGATTGTGTACATAGGACTCTGTATCTCTTTGGACAGAAATCTGCCTGACCTAGAAACCTTCCAAACGGTCCTCTCCTGTTGATGTAAGCTTGCATTTGATTTTCATATCGTTTGTTGAGATGATGGCCACTTAAAATATGCTGCAGATCAAGGGCCTTCCAGGCTGTCCAAGGTGAACAGGTGACGGGCTTGTGTCTAGCACTGATGGTTCTGTCTTCTCCATTTATGGTGATCACTAGCTCTTCTCTTCAGCCATGGCAGGTGTTCTGCTGTGACCCACATAGGTGTGAAGGTTTCTTGGCAGTGGGGAGAATAGCCCTATTTCAGGGCTTTAGGGAGTGATGATCATACGATCATGAGACTTCTTTAGAATTGTTTGTTGGAAGTGCTGCCCGCCCTGAAAGCAGCTGTGTTTTTCAGTGTCTCATCATTGGGGCTGGCCCCTGTGGTCTCCGTACAGCCATCGACTTATCCTTACTGGGGGCCAAGGTGGTTGTTATTGAGAAACGAGATGCCTTCTCCCGCAACAACGTCTTGCATCTCTGGCCATTCACCATACATGATCTACGAGGTCTGGGTGCCAAGAAGTTCTATGGCAAGTTCTGTGCCGGAGCCATCGACCATATCAGTAAGTAAAACTAGCTTTCCTCTAAGGTTCCACCCTACCCCTCGCACACGTGTTCATTAGAAAGAGATAGGTGGATTAGCTGAGGAATTCATATGCCGCCAAATTTCTTCTAATCTCATTGCTGTCTTTCTTGTAGTAAGTGCACTCATCTTGAAGTAAAAACACCTGCTATGCAGTGGTTCTGTAATTTAGGACTCTTAAATGTGAGCATATCGGTAACCTATGAAATTGTGGGGTTTGACCTGAGGATTTCTAAGTTAGGTCTTGGACTCTTACTGAGCTCTTGCAGTTTGCGGGATGGGCACTGGGGCCAGGCACTGGGGAAACGATGACCAGTTTGGGCCCAGACCCTCTGGTGGTCCTTCTTGCAGTGGCAGAAGTACACAGGCGTGCAGCTGTCTGTGCTGTGACCTGATACGTGCTCTACTAATATAAGAACAAAGTGCTGTGGGGACAGAGTCCTGGGGGAAGCCACGCTTGCAGAAGGAGCAGAGCCCTGGCCGGGCCGCTAATGGCAAGGGGATAATGGCATCCCTCTGGTTAGGTGGTTCTTGTGTGGTCTGCAAGCCCTTGTTGTACTTTTCTCACCTCCAAGCTCAGCCCGGGGCTGTGCTTTTCTGAGATCCTACAGGGTATGAATACAAGTTAATGCAGTCAGCGGTGTTTGACTGTAAGTGGCCAGAAAAGCAATTCAGAACAGACAGTGTGCGTTATGAAACTGAAGGCTTTTTATTGATTATCATTAATGCTTTCAGGAAAGCTTTATCAAGGAGCCTTTGTTCTGAGCTTCTCCAGATGTGTCCTGTAAACACATTCAGTCATGGAACCTTTTGCTGTTTGCAGCAGCTGTGCCAATTTATCAGACGCTGGCTGGCAGTCACCACATTCCACTGGCAGAGGAAGCGCTGTGCCCATCTGTTGGCTGTAGTTTATAAAGCATCTTGGAACCCACAGTTCTCTGCGAAAATACTATGCTAGTGCAGAGTTTAACAAGTCTTTGGGAGTGGGACTCAGAAGGGTGGTGGCTGTGGTAAACTGGGGAGAACAACCAAGATGACGTGAGGAGGGTTTGCATTGCTCCTGGCACATTAGACCCAGTTAAGTTTGGTCTTAAGAGAGGACCAAGGGTCATTAACTCAGTGGATTTGTCTGCCTTATTTGTGGCAAGATTCATCTTAGGGTTGAGAGGGTCTTCTACCAGGGCCTAGATCTTTATCTCTACACCTTAAGTCCCTGCCATGTCTGGTGCCTACAGGTGCTCATGGACGTTGAATAAATCAATCAGTCTCACTATGAAAATAAGCAAGATTGTCAGTCATTCTGGCCTCAGTTTCCATAGCTGTAGACCAGGAGTGGCAGGGGGAATGGGAGGAGGATCTGGTTGGATTGTGATTTCCCTTCTTGCCTTGTAAGAATGTGTGATGATCAACCAGGGAATGGGCTGAAAGAGACGCCCATGGGCGGGGAGGTCATGCAGCAGCTCTGCATCTGACTGTGGGCTGTACCCTGTGGGTGCACCTCTGCCTCCTGACCTAGCAGGATCAGAGATGCCACCAATATGGCAGCCCCGTATTGGAAAGATGGAAAGGGATCTCCTGTAGGCCACAATCCCGTGTTGTCTCCAAGCTTTTGGTTGTTTAGAACACTGAACCCAAGAGGTAGGAGTGTCCTGTGTGTTGCTCTAGAACATCTTTTCCACTGGGTTATATTTGCCTTAAAGAAAGGAAGAAGTTACGGAGTGTGGCTTCGGAATGTCTCCTGCTACAGCAGGCTTTGGGAATCTGAATGAAGGGAGCATGGGTGGTGGGGTGGGAGCCTGAGCCGCGACACAGATGGATACCCCCTTCTCCATGTGTTCCCACCAACACCATCTCTGTTTTCTCCCAGGTATCCGTCAGCTCCAACTAATACTTTTGAAAGTAGCCTTGATCCTAGGCATTGAAATCCATGTCAATGTGGAATTCCAAGGACTTATACAACCTCCTGAGGACCAAGAGAATGAACGTAAGTTATACTGGAGGAGTGAAGAAGGCGTGAGAGGGTGTTGATGGATGAGGAAGATGAGATTGAGGGAGCAAACCAAAGGCCCCTGAGGGCTGCTTCCAGAGCTAGCCAAAGCCTGTGCCTGTGGGGACGTGGCCTGGATGCAGCCTTCGATGTCGCAGGTGCACATGTGGTGGGAAGGGCTTCGTGGGCCCTCTGCAAGGCTTCTTTCCTTCTGTGGTTTGTCCCCACTGCTTTTTCTTTTTTAGACGAGAGTCTCACTCTGTCACCCAGCCTGGAGTGCGGTAGCTCAGTCTTGGCTCACTGTGACCTCTGAGCAGTTGTCCTGCCTAGGTCTCCAGAGTAGCTGGGGTTACAGGCGCGCGCCACCACGCCTGGCTAATTTTGGTATATTTAGTAGAGACAGGGTTTCACCATGCTGGCCAGGGTGGTCTTGAACTCCTGGCCTCAAGTAGTCTGCCAGCCTCTGCCTCCCTAAGTGCTGGGATTAGAGGCGTGAGCCACCGCGGCCAGCCTCTGTCTCCACTGCTTCTACACATAGTGTTTTTGGCCCAGGGTTTTGTGCAGTTCACATGACTGGGTATCTAGAGATGGTCCTGGCTGTGAATGTGGTCTGGGTGGTGACCCCCATTTATTTGGTTTTGGTCCACAGGGATAGGCTGGCGGGCACTGGTGCACCCCAAGACTCATCCTGTGTCAGAGTATGAATTTGAAGTGATCATCGGTGGGGATGGTCGGAGGAACACTTTGGAAGGTATTGGTCTGTGCTCCTCTGCCTGACTCATAGCAGAGGGGAAAGCGGATGCTGTCCTACCCCTGGGGTGAGACTGTGTGTGACCAGGGTCCTCTCTTTTGAGAGCCTGAATGTGTGCTTCCTGCCCTGATGGAATGGCGGGTCCTGCCTTCCTCTAGCCAGCTGGCACTCGGGCCGCTGCTTTTATTTTATTTAATTATTTCATTTTTGAGACAGGGTCTCGTTCTTTTGCCCAGGCTGGAGTGCAGTAGTATGAGCACGTTCACTGCAGCCTCGATCTGCCTGGTCTCAAGCGATCCTCCCATCTCAGCCTCCTGAGTAGGTGGGACTACAGGCGCGTGCCACCATATCCAGCTAATTTTTATGTTTTTTGTAGAGATTCGGTTTTCGCCATGTTGCCTAAGCTAGTCTCGAACTCCTTGGCTCAAGCAGTCTGCCCGCCTTGGCCTCCCAAAGTGTTGGGATTACAGGTGTGAACCACCTCACCTCGCCCAGGCTGCTGCTTACAGGGCACTCTTGCTGGGGCACTAGGAGACGAGCCATACCTTGAGTGGCTGGCACCTGTAGGACTTAATCTACATATTAATAAGCAAGTACTCCCCCAACACATCCCTTTTTTAAAGAGGAATCCCTGGTACTAAGTAATATTCCGGCCAGTCAGATTTCAAATTGTTTGTTAACGGAGACTTTGACTTCGTTCCTGAATTTTCATATTCCTAGGTAGGTAAATACCTTGTTTTCATCTGCAGAAGAGCTGCCCTAACTTTCCCATCAGTTCTCATCCCCAGCTTTCCCTGATGTCTTTATCAGCACCCCCACTTTCATTTGAAGTGATCTTCCTTCTCTAGCCAGCGATTTATCACCTCCCTCCAGGGTTTCGTCGGAAAGAATTCCGTGGCAAACTGGCCATCGCCATCACCGCAAATTTTATCAACCGAAATACAACAGCGGAAGCTAAAGTGGAAGAGATCAGTGGTGTGGCTTTTATATTCAACCAAAAATTTTTCCAGGAACTGAGGGAAGCCACAGGTTGGTGTTGATGTCTCCGGAGCCTAGGATAGAAACTTAAATAGTCCCTGGGGACGTTTTCTTGGGGGGTTGGTGGGATGAGTGGCCGTCGGGGTGTCTCCTGCACTATCTGCCCCTCCCGCTCTTTTCATTCCTGTGCCTTGTTCCTAGCGCAATGCTTCCTGCAGAACTTGTCTCCTCCTCGCGTATTCTTAACCTCCTCACAGTGACTGGGCTGCTCTGGGTTTTGTTTTTCGTTTGAGACAGGGTCTCGCTCTGGTGCCCAGGCTGGAGTTCAGTGGCGTGATCTCAGCTCACTGCAGCCTCGAACTCCTGGGCTCAAGTGATCCTCCCATCTCAGCCTCCTGAGTAGCTGGGACTAAAGGCAAGAGTCTAATTTTTCATATTATTTGTAGCGGCGGAGTTTCGCCATGTTGCCCAGGCTGCTCCCAAACTCCTGGGCTCTACCTGCCTCAGCCTCCCAAAGTGCTGGGATTACAAGTGTGAGCCACCACACCCAGTCTGAGTTTTTTTGTTTGCTTGTTTATTTGTTTTAAAGCGTTCGTTCTGCCTCCACTGGTTCTTCCCAATGCCTGCCCTGTGCTGTGATGCTAAGTCATGCTGCTTGGTGTAGCTGCTGGCCAGTGGCTCCCTGGTTTGGTTGGGAAGCTGACTTTAGGCCTTTTAAGTATGTAGTCTTCTTCCTGAGTTCCAGCTCAGGCTTGAAGGCAAACCATGTGTCAGATAGCAGTGAGATTGTTGTATGATAGGTTTTGAATAGATCAACGTGGATATTTTGCTAAATGTGCCTTCATTCTTTTGTTTTCTAGAACTTGATTTCTTTCCATTACATCTATTTTTTAGACTAATTGAATTAAAAAGTCAGTAGTTCACTCTCTGCTTCCAGGTGTCAAGTTGTCTATCCTGTTCTTAAGAATCTGGGAGATTCCTCCAGCTTCCTTGATGACTGTCCGGAGAGGCTTAACCCGATAACTAATCCAAGCCCTCTTTAGAAGTTAGCCTCTTTTTTTTTTTTTTTTTTTTTTTTTTTGGCTTGTTTTGTTTTTATTCCCGTCCCTCCAGTTCTGTTTCCTAGCAGTCATTGTTTTTAGGATCGTTTGGGGTGTTGAGTGAATACGGAGAAACAAAGCTCCCTGTATTTCCATGAACTAATGATGCAGGACGTGAGAATCTGGGCTTAGACACCTTTCCCTGCCTGGAGTCTCAGGCGCTTGTCTCTGTAGGCCTGTGTGTAACCTTTCAGGCTGCCCTGATGCACCTTCATCTCAGCAAACTCTTACATGCACACATTTGTCTTCTGGCCCTAGGTATTGACTTGGAGAACATCGTTTACTACAAAGATGACACACACTATTTCGTTATGACAGCCAAAAAGCAGAGTTTGCTGGACAAAGGAGTGATACTACATGTGAGCCACGGATTTCCTTCAAAACTCTTTCTTATTGAAGTGGTTAATATCACCAAGAGAAAGAGTTGTCTGATGGGTTTTTCCTGCAAGGGAATGAAAATGAGTACTGAACGCATCTTCTGGTAACCCCTGATGTTTTCCAGTTTAGCGTGAACAACTCTTACTATGGCTGATTGCAAATGTAAATAAAAATGGGGGGAGAATAGTGTAATGAACCCTCACGTACCCACCATCCAGCTTTCACAGTTGTCGACACATGGCCAGTGTTCTGTCAGTAATACTCCAGCGCACTCCTCCTTCGCCACGGGATTCTTGCAAAGCGAGTTTCAGATGGCATTTCATGCATAAACATTCAGTTTAATGTTAGGTGATGGGGTTTCTGGTTATTGTTAATTCCATATCTGACTGATGATTGCTTGGTTGAAGAATTATCTTCTGGGAGGGAGAGTGATAGAGGGAAGGGAGTTTGACCAAGAAGCAATGATTGGTGTTTATGGGAGCCTGATGAGGGTTCTCGTGTCACTGCAGATACAGCTTTCAGAGGTCCAGGCAGCACTGACAGGATCAGGCTACACTTAGGCCTCTTTATGACCACAGAACAGGTCTGAGCGTCCATCCTAGCCAGGTCCAGCTCACCTGTTTCTAGGTGACTGCATGGCATGCCCTGAGACGATGGCCTGAAATATGAAGTCAGAAGACCACCACGTGGATGGTCCCTGAAGGAGAGTTTTTTAAGTCTCGCCTGGTCTCATTGGTCTCAACGTGAGAATCACTGTGCTCATGTGATGAGAAGAACGGAAGCAGAGACACCAGTTGTGCTGATTCAGGCCTGTGCAGTTCCCACAAGAGTCTCACAGCTGAACTTCAGGGAGTCCTTTGTCTTTGCAGGGTGGTGTGAATGCAGTCTCTTTAGTCTGAGCTGCAGTACTATCTTATCTGACAGCAGAGCGGGGAGTGAGCTGATGAGCACGTGCCAGTGGCAGAGAGCTCCCGCTTTCTACCCAGGAACCTTGAGCTGTTTCTCAGCACAGCCATCCTGTGTGCCTTCAGGGAGAACCAGGACAAAGCTGTTTATACAGCCCACTCTCCCAAAATCATAAGCAAGACGTATCCGGTTAGATGCTTTCTAAAATTGTCTTGCTGGTTATCTGGGACTACATCAGGGTTGTATTGCTGTTAGTAAGAAATAGCCAGTGAAGCAGTTCATACGCCTTGAGACAAGGTGAAGACTTAAATCTGCCACCTAGGCAGAACTGTGGTTATCGGTCAGCATTCGATAGGAACAGTCTAGAATGCCAAGACCTGGTTTACTTTGCCTTCGTGTTTCTTTTTTTTTTTTTTCCTAAGAGGGCAGAGGCCATACCTTCGGTGTATGCTGTTAAACACTAAACCCATGTGGCTACTTAGTGTTGAACAAACAGTCTTTCTAGGACCAACCTGAGTGTTTGTGTTTTGGCTTTAACATCTTGTAGTGGTGGCTGAAAGGACCATCAGGGCCACTTAGAAACCGTAGGCCCCACTTTCAGAGAATAAAGATTTGGCTCAGTGTGCCAGGAACCTCCAAAACAGAAAAGGAGTTTTTCAGTCCTTTGTTCTTCTTTGTTTGTGGGTTTCTATGGAGTCCTTCAGAGTCTCATTTTACTATTTTGAAACCCTCTGTTTCATTTTCAACATATTCCTTCCCAGCCTCCTGAACTACCATTGCTCCCACCTCCATGTCTTTTTGGCACTCAAGCTTTTTTGGTTTCTTCCTTTGGGTGTCATGAGTTACGCAAGGCTGAGTGTTTCATGTGGTCCCATTTGACAAAAGCCATTTACTACCCGGAAGATAATGAAATGCCCTTTCAGTTCACAAAGTACTATCACGTATGTGATACTCAGAACAACCCTGAGGCAGATAGGATAAGATCAAAGGAATAGTAATTATTCCAAGCAAATGGAAAAGCCATGACTGTGTGTTTTAGGCAGCAAGGTCTATGTTCTCTTGGGAATAATCCAACCCCCCCCCCTTTTTTTTTTTTTTGAGGTGGAGTCTTACTCTGTCACCCAGGCTAGAGTGCAGTGGTGCTATCTTGGCTCACTGCAACCTCCGCCTCCCAGGCTCAAGCAATTCTCCTGCGTCAGCTTCCCGCGTAGCTGGGGTTACCAGCGCACGCCACCATGCCTGGCTGATTTTTATATTTTTAGTAGAGACGAGGTTTCACCATGTTGACCAGGCAGGTCTCGAACTCTTGTCCTCAAGTGATCTGCCCGCCCCAGCCTCCCAAAGTGCTGCGATTACAGGTGTGGGCCATTGTGCCTGGCTGCCTTTCCCCTTGCCCCTTTTAATGGTATAAAATTTTGGTTTTGTTTTTTTGTTTTGTTTTGTTTTGTTTTGTTTTTGAGACAGAGTCTTGCTCTCTCGCCCAGGCTGGAGTGCAGTGGCGCGATCTCGGCTCACTGCAAGCTCCGCCTCCCGGGTTCACGCCATTCTCCTGCCTCAGCCTCCCGAGTAGCTGGGACTACAGGCGCCCGCCACCACGCCCGGCTAATTTTTTGTATTTTTTTAGTAGAGACGGGATTTCACCAGGTTAGCCAGGATGGTCTCGATCTCCTGACCTCGTGATCCACCCGTCTCGGCCTCCCAAAGTGCTGAGATTACAGGCTTGAAAGTTTTGGTTTTGGAATGTGGAGTCACTTCAGGGGGAAGGAGAAGCTGTGGCCCTGGGTCATATAGGATGGTTCTGGCCCAGTGCCAGGGCTTCTCCATCCCTACCCTCCTCTTTCTCTCGAGACAGGACTACGCCGACACAGAGCTCCTGCTTTCCCGAGAAAATGTGGACCAGGAGGCTCTGCTCAGCTATGCCAGGGAGGCGGCAGACTTCTCCACCCAACAGCAGCTGCCGTCTCTGGATTTTGCCATCAATCACTATGGGCAGCCCGACGTGGCCATGTTTGACTTCACTTGTATGTATGCCTCCGAGAACGCCGCCTTGGTGCGGGAGCAGAACGGACACCAGTTACTAGTGGCTCTGGTCGGGGACAGCCTCCTAGAGGTGAGTGCTAAGCATGGCAGCGCTCTGTGGTGGGGGCAGGAATAATTAGGAGTGAATCTGGGCATCCTAGGTCTTGGAATGAGCGTCTGCAGTGTTGTACAGCACAGGTAAACCCCCTGCAGGAGTCACACCAGGAAGTAGGGGAGCGCTACAGGCCACTGGGAGCCCAGGCTTATTAAGTATGAATGGAAATTCTGCACCTTTTTTGACTTGCTCCCTACCAATCGGGGAAGCAGAGCAGTTTGTTATTGGAACAGTTGCCAAACGCTACTGTCAACAGCAAACTCTTTGTTCCCTAGTTTATTTTTCCTGTTTTGAAAGGTGTTTTATTTTTTAATTCTTTGTTTTGTGTCTTATTTACAGCCTTTCTGGCCAATGGGAACAGGAATAGCCCGGGGCTTTCTAGCTGCTATGGACTCTGCCTGGATGGTCCGAAGTTGGTCTCTAGGAACAAGCCCTTTGGAAGTGCTGGCAGAGAGGTAATGGGAAGTAATCGGGGTTTCCTTTCATGAGAAAACTGGGAAGAAGGAGTGGTTTATTCTTCAGGCAGAGTGCAAGTTCTTCCTTCTCTTTCTGCTTTCTTAATTAAAGATGTTTTCATGTGGAAAAGAGGAAAGGCGAGGTAGGATTTCATAAAGTCATAGAAACCTAAAGATGAGTCTCCTGGACTAAGTCTTCTCTTACTCCTTTCCAAGATAAATTTCTTACTGACAGAGAAGAAATTAAAAGTAGCTTTGAATTCAGAGGAAAAATGCCAAACTGCTTATAAATGTTTCTCAAACCCCTAAATGGGTTATGTTGAAGCAGATTTTTACAAATGCAATAAAAATCCTGTGATTTGCTTTCTGATAAGGAACTAATGCCTTGACCAGAATAATTGAGGCATAAGATTTCCCAGATGAAATTGGAAGTTGATACTACTTTATTTTGTCTCTTATTTAAGGTATTCTGACTAAATATAGTGATAATTCTTTTTTTGTGTTGATTATCTTTAAAACTGAAGTAAATATTGGCATGCTTGAAAAAATAAAAGAGTAAATGTGTGGCCTTTTGAGTTGGAGGCAGCGTCTGTGGGTACTGATGGTGTTGTGCCTGCTCTCTCTCCTCGGCTTTTACCCATGGGATCACTGCAAGTGGGTGTGGGGAGCAGGGGCTGACGTAGGGCCCAAGAACACTGGTCAAGGATGAGGATCGGGCATGTCAGGTGACTTGCTGGGCTATCAGAACTACCATGAAACGAGAGGGAGATGTTCGTGGTGCTGGTCCCGACTCAGAGTATATTGCTGTGTTATTGCAGGGAAAGTATTTATAGGTTGCTGCCTCAGACCACCCCTGAGAATGTGAGTAAGAACTTCAGCCAGTACAGTATCGACCCAGTCACTCGGTATCCCAATATCAACGTCAACTTCCTCCGGCCAAGCCAGGTGAGACCTTCTTGTCAGCATTTACTTCTGGGCCCATCTACAGGACTGATGAGAATGCTGATCTATTGAGATGTGTGCACCTATTAATACCACACATATAAGGATGCTTTTTTAGTAATCCAGATAGATGTCTCTCTGAATTGGTAGAAGTAGATACTATTTTGCATTAACAGATTGAGAGCTAAGGCATAGAGTTGTTAAATGACTTAAGAGAAAATCAAACGTGATAAGAATCCAGGCCTTCATGCCACATTTCCTAATTCAAATTCTTATTGTAGGGAAGAGCACTTGCCCCATAGTGAGGAGAGGTAACTTCCAACTGTGTTGTTGCTGCCAATCACCTGTGACTTACATTCTCTGAGCCTCAATTTCTTTACCTGAAAAATGGGAATAATAATCCCTGACTACTCAAAGAATTATTGTGAGGACGAAAGAGTTTGTTCACTTGAAAGAATTTGTTCTAGTGTAATTCTTTTTTTTTTTTTTTTTTTTTTTTGAGACTCTCGCTCTGTCACCCAGGTTGGAGTGAGGTGGTGCGATCTTGGCTCACTGCTGCAGCCTCTGCCTCCTGGGTTCAAGCAATTCTCCTGCCTCAGCCTCCCGAGTAACTGGGATTACAGACACCCACCACCACACCCGGCTAATTTTTGTATTTTTAGTAGAGACGGGGTTTCACTGTGTTGGTCAGGCTGGTCTTGAACTCCTGACCTCGTGATCTGCCCACCGCGCCCAGCCCCTGGTGTAATTTTCTGTTCACCTTCTACTTGAAGTTTCCACCTTTAGGCCTCCTGTTAGAGGCAGCGTCATTAGTCCAACCGAGACTCTTAGAGGGAGCCTTCTGTTAAGTGGCAGCATCCGTCATGAGTCCAACCAAGACTCTTTGAGGGACCTCCATGGCCGAGTAACTCATTTTTTTCTCTTTTTTTTTTAAAGACAGGGTCTTGCTTTGTTGCCCAGGCTCTCTGGGTGTGGTGGCACTATCTTGGCTCACTGAAGCCTTGACTTCCTGGTCTCAAGTGATCCTCCTACCTCAGCCTCCCAAGTAGCTGGGACTACAGCTAATTTTTAAGTTTTTTGTAGAGACGAGGCCTCCCCGTGTTTCCCAGACTGGTCTCAAACTCCTGGCCTTAAGCAATCTGCTGTCCTCGGCCTCCCCAAGTATAGGGATTATAGGCGTGAGCCACTGCACCCGCCCTGTGTAGCTGATTTGTAGCACAAAGTGCCATAGTTAAAATGTATTTGTTTTTCTTCAACCCCACCTTATTTCATAAAGGATTTAAAGGTCATCATCCTAGCTTCTGTCTGGACTTTGCCCAGCCTGCTATCCCAGACTTTCCTTTCAGCCATTCTTCTCTTAGGTAGGAATTTGCTGCTTGATATTTGATTTTCCTTCTGTTTGACTTTGTAAATTTCTGCCAGGTGCGCCATTTATATGATACTGGCGAAACAAAAGATATTCACCTGGAAATGGAGAGCCTGGTGAATTCCCGAACCACCCCCAAATTGACTCGCAATGGTGAGTTCTGGCGGTGGCTTTTTAAGATGCAGGCAGCCCCTTCAAAGAAGTCTGTACTCATTCACTGAGCCATAAGGTGCGGTCCGAGGCCATGGCTGAAGCACTGTCTGAGACAGTGGCTGTCAACCAGGGGTGATTTTGCCCTCCAGGGGATACTTGGTAGTTGTGTGGGGACATTTTTGATTGTCATGATTGGGAGTAGGTACTCCTGGCGTCAAGTGGGCAGGAGCCAGGGAGTGGTCAGGAGCCAGGGATGTTGCTAAACATCCTGCAATGCACAAGACAGGTCTCCATCACACAGAATTACCTTGGCCTGAGGTGTTATGAGAGCATAGAGAGAAACCAGATACAGATGCTGGGCAGAGGGGAGAGAGGAGAGAGTGTCAGAGCTAAGGTTTTGGGGGAAGACTTTGTGGAAGAAGTCTTTGGCTGGGTCCTGCAACATTGCCAGGATTCAGTGACAGGTGAGGACCACTCCAGATTTTGTACGTATTGAAGGCCCTGAAGAGTTTTTTGGAAGAGAATGACATGAGCACACCTGGTCAGCCACATGTGAGAGGGGATGGAGGAGGGAAGTGCCAGAGGCAGGGAGACCAGGTTGAAAAACATAGCCATGGTCAGGCTGAAGGTGGTGAAGGCCCAGATCTGGCCCTGATGCTGAGGATGAAGAAGAGAGGAGGTAGTGGAGGAGACCTCAGACTTTGGGCCAGATGCAGCTGAGTCCTGGGCCAAGCTTTGCCATTGGTGAATTGTGCGGCCTTGAAGAGGTGATTGAATAGCTCTGTACTTCGGTTTCCCTGTCTGTGACGTGGGGACAGCAGTGTCTACCTCACATTGTGATCATGAGCGCCAGGCCTCCAGTGGATGGTCATTCCCATTGTTCGTTATGTGAGAGAGAATGGTAAGGAGGTGAAATCGATGGGCAGGGCCAGCTGATCGCCTTGTGGGGCGAGAGGTGTTTGTAGATGGTGCTACATCAGTGTAGGCAAGGCAGAGGGAGGGCTGAGAGGGTTGAGTCATTTGGACATTGTGAATTTGATGTGCCATTGGGATGCCAGGGTGGATGTGAGGACCAGCAGGCAGTCGGAAACATTTGCATTTTTCTCCCCTGGAGTGTCTTCTCTTTGAAAGCAGAGAGTGTATCTTTATTCACTGTTTTTATTTTAGAGCCTGGAATACTGAAGTTGCCTATTACATATTGGATGGTTGGATATACACATAGGAGACAGATCTGAGTAAAAGCTCATTTCTGAGCCAAGAGATGGCACCAGAAAGTGGTTTTATGTGTTATTGCAGAATACATTTTCGCGGTGAAAAACCTAAATGAAACAGGATTTTCATGATACTTGGCTTTTGTCTTGTGTTCACAGATTACTAAATGACTTAGTGCAAACTTCAGTTGCCCTCGGTGAGGGAACAGACTTTCTTGGATATAAATAGTTCGTAGATTCTCCTGAATGGCCCGTATCAGAGCTCTTCTGATGTGGTTAATAATAGGAGTTTTAAAGAGGCTGTTCAGGTTTTAGAAGACGTTTCAGTGAACTGTAAAAAGCATCCCAGCACATGTGTTTGCCTATTCAGTTTTTCAGGGTTGAGAATTCGTAGTACGAGGTGCCAGGCTCCGTTTGGGGACTGTCTGATCTGGGGCCCCAGTGTTGTCAGCAGAGCCCTGCAGGGCTTCTTCTCTTGGCAAGTTATACAGTGCCTTGGAAGTGCAGGGGCAGGGCCTGGTGCTTTGGGTTGAATGTGCCACCCTGTAGGATGGAGCCTTTTCTCCTCTCCTTTTCCCAATGCTACTTTGGAGGGGGAAGGCTTCCTCAGCCAGGTGCCAGCGACTACCTGAGAACTCAGAGCTGCTGCAAGCCAGGCTGGCCACACAGTAGGTGGCGCTCCTCCACCTCAGTGCCGCAGGGACAGCAGGCTGTGGCTGTCAGGCTGTGGTCCCTCAGGATGCTGGGGGGTGGACATTGACCTTAGAGTCTGGATAAACTAGTAGTTTCTTTTCTTAGAATTCACTGTCATGATACCATTTGCATAACCTTGTTCCTCACTGTTTTCTTTGATTGGAAACTAGTGTTGACTGTTTTGTCCCTACCCTCAGTAATTTTTCAAAGTGGACGTGTGTCCTGCAAAGAGGATTCTCTGTCAGTGTTACCAGGTGACCACACCTCCAAGAATAATGTGTTTTGTTGTTTTAGAGTCTGTAGCTCGTTCAAGCAAACTGCTGGGTTGGTGCCAGAGGCAGACAGATGGCTATGCAGGGGTAAACGTGACAGATCTCACCATGTCTTGGAAAAGTGGCTTGGCCCTTTGTGCAATTATCCATAGATACCGCCCGGACTTGATGTAAGTTGTGATCAAACTTTATGTTTTTTTAATATTCCCCAAGGATCTCAGACCACTCTGTTATCAAGTAATATTTTGTCCTTTTTCCTAGAATGAGGTTCATAGTATACTTTCTCTAGAAGGCAGTGATTTTGATTTCACTATATTTGAAACTCTGTATGTCATGTATTATATAGCTCAACCCAGGAATGATTTTTATTTTTATTTTTTTCCAATAAGTCTTTTGCGCTCCTATAGCTGAGTTTTAAAAATCACAACACTGATAAGTCAAAAATGGGTTTTGATACCCACCTGGGCCTGTTAGCTTCACACAGAGGAAAACTCTGTTTATTGACCCCGATTGAACTCTTCGTTTCGGCCAGCTATCTCTCAAAATCTTTTTTTTTTTTTTTTGAGACGAGGAGTCTCGCTTTGTCCCCCCAGCTGGAGTGCAGTGGCGCCATCTCGGCTCACTTCAACCTCCACCTCCCGGGTTTACGCCATTCTCCTGCTTCAGCCTCTGGAGTAGCTGGGACTACAGGCACCCGCCACCACGCCCGGCTAATTTTTTGTATTTTTAGTAGAGACGGGGTTTCACCATGTTAGCCAGGATGGTCTCGATCTCCTGACCTCATGATCCACCCACCTCGGCCTCCCAAAGTGCTGGGATTACAGGCATGAGCCACCGCGCCCGACCTAGCTCTCTCTCAAGTTCTGTGGGTCACAGGGGAAACCTGGCTAGAACATTTGGCCAGCTCAAGGCAAATGTGTCACTACTAACAAAGCAAAACATCATGAACACTTAACCAATTCATGATGGTTCATTGGTATTTTCTCTGTGTTAAAGACTGCATTTTTTACAGACATATTCTGTTGTCCTACCCACCTATCCCAGTGACATCTCCTTTGGCCATTCTCCACTCACCTGTCTACAGAATCAGCACTCTGGGGTGACCCCAGGTCAGCTGTGGGGGCCAGCACACTCAGGTTCCCCCATTGGCATTTGTTACCACGGAAGCCAGACAGAAGGATTCAGAAGCAGAGCATGTTGCGTTATTTTGGTTTTCTGTCCTTTCCATCATGAGGTCCACTTAAGAGGCCAATTTCTGTTTGTTTTGTTTAATGATTGCTTAAAGAATCCTGCAAGATATAGTTGCTATTTATATGATGGTTATAAACTGACGAGGCAAGAGCTGGTAAAAATAGCCTTGTGCAGTGTGGATTACCAATGGGGATTTCTGGTGTGCTTGGATGGAGGTAAGTGACCTCTGCTGCTCCTGTCACTTAGCTCACCCAGAAGTTGATAACAAGTAAGTAAGAATAGGGCTTATTCACTCCCGCCAAAGAAAGGGGGTGGGGCAAGGAAGAGCAGCTTGGGAAAGATTGTAGTCAGTGGCAGAGGATGGGCAGATGAGTCAGCTGTGTTCCGAATGGAACAGGCAGAAGTGGTTGAGGGAGCCTAGCAGGTGGGGGTGGAGGGGCACCGGGCGAAGGTTAGGGGACCGTCTTCTGGGAAGGCAAAGCAGCACAGAGACAGCGCGGCACTGTTCAGCAGCAGTGGGGTCATAGTTTCAGGGGCTGAACCTACAGTGAGGGGGAGTTTGAGAAAATGCTGTGGGGTCCTAGGTTAACACAGAATAAGGGTTGCTGGGTTAGCCTGAAGTCATGTAAGGAAGAATGCGATCAGTCTTCTGAAAAGCAAGAGGCTTAAACCCAGTAGGAAATGGCCATTAATCTAAATAGGAAACTTAGCAATGGAAACATTTTTTGAGGAGGATTTTGGAATTTCCCCTCCAGGAGAAGGCTAAGATTCATCAGAGCTGATTTAGTACCTTAACAGCTCGTCGGGTCTAAGGGCCATGGTGGGTGACAGTCCCGGGCCTGTAGGGGTAATCTGATTCAAATAGGAGATGTATCGTGTTTTCACATTAGTTTAACATGGATGGGCCATATGCAAGGATCAAGATATGTTAAAGATAAGATAGTTCCTATTATTTTTTATTTTTATTTTTAGAGACAGGGTCCCCCACCCTATTTCTCGGGATAGAGGGCAGTGGCACAGTCATAGCTCATTGCAACCTTGAACTTGCAGGCTCAAGTTATTCTCCTGCCTCAGCCTCCCACATAGCTAGGACTATAGGTACATGCCGCCATGCCTAGCTAATTTTTAATTTGAATTAAATTTTTAATTTAAATTGAGCTCCGGGGCTCAAGCAATTCTGCTGCCTCACCCTTCCAAAGTGTTGGGATCACAGGTATGAACCACTGTGCCCAGCCAGTTCCTATTCTCAAGCTCACATTTTAGTGGTAAATTTGTGTTACCAGAGAAATGAGAGTAGTTTTTCGACTTTTTCCCTTTTTTTTTTCTTTGGTGGGTAAACCTTTCATCACTTCCTGAGGTTACTTTGCTTTTCCTTAGTAAAAAGAAAAAGAACAAGAGGTGAGATAAAACAGGTTTGTTCTCAGGTGTCCACGATGCACAGCACCCTGGATTTTAGCTGAAAACAGAGAAAGGACGATGACTCCAGGATACCGTGTTTCTGTTTAAGGACAGTCAACCTATCTTGATACGTTTTCCTTGTCCTGTTTCTCAGAGATTTTGATTCTTTGGATGAGCAAAATGTGGAGAAGAATAACCAACTGGCCTTTGACATTGCGGAGAAGGAGTTGGGCATTTCTCCCATCATGACAGGCAAAGAAATGGCCTCCGTGGGGGAGCCCGATAAGCTTTCCATGGTGATGTACCTGACTCAGTTCTACGAGATGTTTAAGGACTCCCTCCCCTCTAGCGGTAAGGCCCGGGAGGAGCTGCTGCACCACCCCCGCTGCTGTGCTGTGGCCCGGCTGTTCCTTCCTTCCTCTCGACTGCCCCGCAGCAGTGCCACCAAACACAAAGTTATTCTGTATTCTTACCAGTTAGCTGTCAGGGAAATCTCTGGAGCTTTGCTTCATTATTTTTCCCTTCTCTAGTAGTATGTTCTCAACCCCTCATTCTTTCCCAAATCTTTCTCGCTGCATTTATAAAAATGCAGAAATCGTTCCTGTACCAAGTCTTTTTCTATGACTCCACCACCTTCTAGTGCTCGCGCTCTCAGAGCCAGCCTTTTTGAAGAAGTGGTTTGTGCTTGTGGCCTCTGCTTCTGCACGGCCCAAACTTCGTAACGGGTTATAAGCCGGCTTCTCCTCACACTGCGCTACCGCAGCTGTTCCCCAGTGAGGAGGATTCCCACCTCCTAACTCTTTTCTCAGTTCCTGTCTCTCACGCACTTGCTTTTCTGCATTGTTGGGCGCCGGAGAACGATATCCCTTTTCTTGGAATTCTCTCGTCTCCTCCATGTCTGTGATCCTGAACCACACTTGTCCCCCTTCTTTCTCCTGTCACTGTGCCTTCTCCGGCTTCTTTCTACTCCTACCTCTTAGCACTTCCCAAAAGTCTTTGCTTGGCCCTCAGCTTGCTGCCTCAGACTCTCATAGTGCTACAAAAAATATTCCTGTTGTCATTAATTGTCACTTAAAGTAAGTGTAGCATGAGGCTAGAGTGTTGGCTGTGGGGTCTGACCTGGATTTACAGTATCCCAGGCTTCCACTCCTGGCCTTAGGCAAGTTACTAAATTTTCCTGTGTCTCGCTTTCTGTCAACCTGTCTTGTAAAATGGGATAATGGGTGTAAAATGGGATAATGGGTGTAAAATGGGGATAATATGTATAATTACATTGTGCTGTGCCAAGAAGGATGTTCGGCCAGTGGAAGTACTTAACAAATGTTAGTGATTTACTATGAATTAATGACTATTTTAAAAATTACTGTTGTTATTAATGAAACATTGAAATTCAAAAAACTTGTGTTACCACCTTCCAGTACTTTCCAGCCCATGTATTCTTGTAGGGATCGGTGGCTTTTCCTGGTTAGCCATGCCATTCTTACAACAGAAAGCCACAGCTCTAACACTGATGTACCCATTCAGTGCCACCCCTGTCTGTGTGCAGCTCAGATCGTGGCATCTGCATACACTAAAACGAGGAACCCTGAGTTCATCGCCTCTCTGCTTTTTTCTTTCCCTCCCTCTCTGTCTGTCCCAAAATTTTTATCACAAAAACGAGCCTTCAGCACTCTGCTGTAACTAACAATCACAGCCAGCTTCCAACTTCTGAAAAGCAAAAGTGCAGGTTTTGGTAACTGAAGTAGATTGGGAAGAAGAGTCATTTTTGTTGATGTGGATGAAAAAAAGAAGGCTCAGTGTCCATACCCAAGTATGCATTTCCTCCGTGGAATTTCCTGCTGAGGCCACGTGTTGTCATAGCTGGTGAACCTTTAGAACTTTCTGAGGCTCTGCGAACCATCCATAAGGGAGAGTAGTTTTGGTTGGGATTTTGCGGTGCCCTCAAGGGCTGTGCTTGAACATCACTGGTTTCTGTTCCCAGACACCTTGGACCTAAATGCGGAGGAGAAAGCAGTCCTGATAGCCAGCACCAGATCCCCTATCTCTTTCCTAAGCAAACTTGGCCAGACCATCTCTCGGAAGCGTTCTCCCAAGGTATGTGGAGGAGTCTCTCGACCGGCTGCAAAGCTAATGGCAATGTATGTGTGGCTAGAATAATGCAGTTTCCCTTCTCCCTTGGTACAGGATAAAAAGGAAAAGGACTTGGATGGTGCTGGGAAGAGGAGAAAGACCAGTCAATCAGAGGAGGTGAGATTCACTTGGAGAATTGCTAGAATGGTCATGTGGAATAGCCCTTTTTGGTTAAAATCATTCATTTCCACAATGGTATTGCCAGGTCTTTTCCTATTCATCCTTTATGAGAATTTCTGCTGGGCTTTTTTTTTTTTTTTTTTCTTTTTTTTGAGACAGAGTCTTGCTTGTTGCCCAGTGGCGTGATCTGGGCTCACTGCAACCTCTGCTTCCTGGGTTTGGGCTCCTGCCTCAGCCTCCCAAGTAGCTGGGATTACAAGTATGTGCCACCACACCCAGCTAATTTTTGTAAATTATTTATTTATTTATTTATTTATTTTGAGACAGTTTGGCTCTATTACCTAGGCTGGAGTGCAGTGGTGCAATCTCGGCTCACTGCAGCCTCCACCTCCAGTGTTCAAGCAATTCTCATGCCTCAGCCTCCCAAGTAGCTGGGATTATAGGTGTGTACCACCATGTCCTGCTAATTTTTGTATTTTTAGTAGAGATGGGGTTTCACCATGCTAACCAGGCTGGTCTCAAACTCCTGACCTCAAGTGATCCGCCCACCTCGGCCTCCCAAAGTGCTGGGATTACAGGCCTGAGCCACTGCGCCCGGCCAGGTCCCAGTACTCTTTATATGGCCCTAGCTTCAGACTTGCTGTCCCCTTGTGGACATGGGAGCTTTGAGAGCTGAGCCAGACCACCAGCCCCCGTGCCAGGTCCTGAGCGCGCTTCTGTGAGGGAGGGACATGGGGGGAGCCTCCTGTCACAGCGCCGGGTTCTTTGGGGTTGGTATTGATCAGGAGGAAGCTCCCCGGGGCCATAGAGGAGAAAGACCGACCCTGGTGAGCACTCTGACAGACAGGAGGATGGACGTTGCCGTTGGGAACCAGAACAAAGTGAAGTACATGGCAACCCAGCTGCTGGCCAAATTTGAAGAGAACGCACCCGCACAGTCGGTCGGCACACGGAGACAGGTAAACCCAACCCGTGCCTCGCCCACACTGATGTGGTCAGGCCACACAAGAAGAGGGGATCTTTTCTGTCCATTGAGATGGGCTGTGTCACAGACCCTGGGGTTCATGGGCTCGAGACGGGCGTCTGGCTTTCCCTCGCCTGACTGCAGCAGAGAAGAGCCCTTTATCTGCTTGCTTCAGGCTCTGAGGGTCACTCTGTCCTCAGCATTCCGACCTGGGTTGTCCCCTGACAAGAATCAGCAGAGGAATCTAAAAAAATCTGTATTCATATACCTGTACATCTGTGCACGTTTGCAGATATATTTAAATTTAGAGAAGTACACACTTACTGAGGAACATGCTGAGAAGTACAGTAAAGGTAATGAAGCCACCTGTGATTCTATTAATTAATATCTTCCTGCCCTTCTTTCTGGTCTTTTTTTTTCAGTGTATTCTTGTTTTTGTAGATAAGGTCATTCTTAACATATACTTGTCGATTCTCCTTTTTTCATTTCACCTTAGGCATTCCCATGTTGTCCCTGACTCTACAAGCACCTTCTAGAATGTGTGGGCATCAGGCTTCTCTTAGCTGTTGCTCTAGTGTTGGATGTTCAGGTTATTTCTCATCTTTCAAGATAAGATACAGAGATAAACGTTCTTATGATAAACCGTCTTTTGTGTGTTGCAGCAGTTTCCCAGGATATTTTCCTAGGACTATGAGCATTGAGTGCTAAGTGGCACTCCCACACACCATGCATGAGAGTGCATGGCAGCAGCTTGTGGCTTGGGGTGTCTTTGTTAGGGTGTGTCTCTCCCCTTGCTTGTCTAAAAGTCACTCTGACTTCTTACAAGAGGTGGGCCTGGGATTTTGGAGATTCACACTGCAAGTGTCTCATAAATCTCCATGATAACTGGAGAGAGCAGCCGGAGGGCAGCGGCCCCTTCTCTGAATTTCCCTTCACTCTCTTCATCTTCTCCATGCCCATCAGCCATTCTTCCTATGGACCAGATGGGTGGGAGCAGCTTTGCTTGGAGTCTGGCCGTAATTAACTACCTGCCACATCTAGTCTTTGCACGCCAGTCTTTTCATGCTGTGGCTCACAGAAAAGGTGATGATATTCACTGATAAACAGTTGAGGTTGTCTGGAGGCTCTGGCAGCCCCAGGTTCCCCTGCCTTGGGAAGGCTGGAATGCTGCCTGTTAGAGGAAGGTTGCCTCTAAGAGAAGGTTGCTTTCCTCATTTTGGATGGGAATATTAGTTTTCCAAATCAGAATTAGTGGTTTCGACTCAGAGAACATTTAGCTTGGAAAAGAGATGATGCGTATTACAGCTTCTGTTTTCCTTTTTCTGTTCTTTTGCATTTGCTTTTGGTTTGGGGGAGGCTGTTTGCTTTGCTTTAGAAGTGTAACTTTCTAAGAATGAATGAATCCTCCCTCTTCCCCACAGTTCACAGGTGTGGGGCTGTCCCCTGTGAGTTCTTTCTGTTCTTCTCCCACCTTAATGTACTTTTATTTTGTTTTGTCTCCATGTCCTGTCCCCACCCACACTTGGCCTGTGTGTCCCCAGCTGACACAAGAGCGTGGGGCCAGCCAGCCGTCCAGCTGCCTGCCCGGGCAGGTTCGCCCTGCCCCCACCCCGCAGTGGAAACAGGTAAAGGAACTGCCAGGGCCAGGATGGGTGCTGTCTCTCCAGGCCTTCCCGCCCCTCCTCCTGAGCCAGGGTTCAGGCCTGTGCTCTGGAATCCTAGCTCATGAGGGCCGGAAGTCTCCGCTCATTCGAGTAGTAGCTTTGGGAAAACATTGAACAGGCAGGGCTGATTGATTGCACGATTTCTGTAACTCCTGGGGATTTGAGAAAGAGTTAACAGGGAGACTGTTGATTTGGTTTGAAACTCGCTGAAGCGGTATGGTAGGCGGCTCACCTAGGGGTACCCGAGCTCTTGGGTTTGCTGTTGTCCATTTGTCTCAAGCTGACTTTTTTCCAGCATGTCTCCTCGTGACCCTGGGAGAGAGAATTCTGAGTATGTCAAGCCTGAGAGTTGGGGCATGGAGCCTTTTAAATGGGAAAATGTTATCCAGGAAAATAGTCTGGAACTGTGAGTTTGTGTTTGTTTTAAATCCTGGATGAAAGTATTCCTGGATGTTTTATTGGTGTTCTCTCTACATTTAAATGAATGTTTTTGGAAATTTTCACTAAAACCTTGGCAGGATCTCCCAGAAAACTGCGTATCCTAAGTGGTACAGAATAGGGCAGGTGATGGCATGCACTTTCTAAGAAAAAACCCAGCAGAGGAATTGGGAGCCCTGACTGTGGCTCCTCCGTGTCACAGATGAGCAAGTCCCTGCTCTCGAGTGGAGCCAGGGTTGGCTGCCTTGTAGTCTGATATCATTTAGGTCTGCTGAGATGCCGAGAGGGCCATGAGCTGGTCCTGGATGCCGTCAGCGCCTTCCGTAGTCGATCTCCCCAGCCTCCTGTGCTGTAAAGTGACTTTATGGTCAGGAGATGCTGAGGGGTGGTGAGTTGGGTTTTATTTAAGTTACTTACATTCCGGCAAAAACGTTCCTTTCTAACCATTCTTTTGTAACATAGCACATTAAAGACAGGGCCCAAAAGACTGAGATGGAATTTTGGGAGCAGTGTCCAAACTCACAACAGAAGACAAATTCACCCTTTCTCTGTGCATGAGGGAAGTCTTCTGAAAAATCTAATTGGAAATTTACTTGCATTTTATTTTCTTAACCTTGGCCTTGATGTCTCGGTGGAAGATATGATTTGAAAGATGATGTTTAGTTGAGGATCTGTTGAAGGGGAAAGTGAACTCTAAATTGGATTCCAAAACCTCTTACAGTATCCATAACAGGTGCCTGAGGTGGGAGGAGCAGAGGGAGAGGGAGATGAGGAGTAATGCAGGCAAGTGGGGGAACGGGTGGCTGTGGCTGGAATGGTGCTGAGGGGCCGCTGGAAGCATGCTCCCTGGAGAATGTTGGTAGTCCCTGCCAGTGCAACTTGTCACCTGAGTCAGTAGGGTCGTGGCGGAGTAGGAGACTGGCAGACTGTATGGGCAGTGGAATAGAACCATGAAAGTCAAACGCAGGTTCTGTGGGATGGGCACCAGATTACAGTTGGAGACAGTAGCTGGGCAGATGTATAAATGAGACTTGATTGGTGAGAAATTGTTAGCGGTGAGAACCCCGTTAGGTTCTTTGGTACCTTAGGGGATATCCAGTAGGGATCTGCGAATTTACCAGGTGGCAGGGAAGTAGCACTGTGAACCAAAACTCACAGTTCTTATGTCCATGTGAAATGTATAGTATTCACATAGAACTTTCTCAGCTCTAAATCATGAATTTGGGCCTTCTAAATTTATCTCCTGAAAGAGTTGGAGTTGCAGTGTCAGATACTTGCAGAAACCTGGGACAGGGGAACCCCAGTGGTACCCGGGCCCTGCGTCTGATGCCTCCCATGGCTGGCCCTCCACATCTCCCTTCAGGAAGCGGGGCTGACTGGCAGCACCCCATTGTGACTCATAGTGCTTCTCTGGAGGTGGTTCAGAGGCAGGAGGGCATTGCCTGGCAGGGCAGTGATAGCTGAGTTGACAGAAGGGTCACTTTCAGCCTAGGTCATCGTATGGAAGAGGGAAAATAATAGCAGCTCAGCCTGCCAGTGGCTTCCCTTCATTTCCTTCCTTTGTAAACGCTGTGGCTCTTCCCTTCCCCATCCTTTTGCCTTTTGATCTCAGAAACACATCCTGAAGGCAAGCTCTGTGCGATAACCAGCCCTAGTTTGGAAGTAGATTGTCATGGGAGCTCTGAGCGAGTACGGGGCTGTTTCCCCAGGCCTCGTGGCTTCCCTGCTCCCCCGCTCCCTGCATGCTGCCCTGGGCACAGGGAGATGAGAGTTTCCCTGGAAGATATCAGAGAGGCCTGGGAATGTGTGATTGTTTCTCAAATACCAGGGACTTTGGGGCTTTGTAAATCGTAGACAGACTCTCGAAGGGAATACGGTGGAGGGGGCAGAATGAGAGAAAAGCCAGGGACGTGTATATGGCATTTGAATGTTAGTGAGACACCTTTAATTTTGACATAATGCTCCTGCCTTTCTTGCATTTCCTTGTTAGTTTCCTGAAGCCCTTTGATTGCAGGGACTGAGGGGAGGGCAGCAGTGCCAGCCACTGTCACAGCTGTGCCCTGAAGAGGCTGCTGCTTCGCTGTATTGGATGCACATGACCAAGCCCTTGAGAGGGGGTCTCTGTGTCCCCTCTTGGCGGTTGGCCTGTTTGACCTTTCTCTCTACTCATCAGCAAGCCTATTTCTTATATCCCCGACTTCCCTGAGAAAACCATTGTTCCCTGGCACCTGGAAGGTGCTGCGCTGCTGGTTCTCCCCAGTCCCGCAGATCACCTCTGTGGCTGTGCCCAGCAGAGGGTGCGCGTCCCACCTGGGGGCCCACGGGAGACCACTGGGCTGCCCTCTGAGGATGAAGGGGCAAGGAAAGGCCTCCCTGGGGTGCTTCTGACAAACGCCCTTCAGTCCTCCCAGAACCAGCCTCCACGTGGCCACTGTTTGAATAATGTTCTCTCTGTTTATGTCTGTTGGTATAAAAGCAACGGGAAAAGGAGTGTTCTCGGACCTGCCCCAAAAAAGTGATCACCCTGTCTCCTCCCCCTACTCCACCTCCCTGTCGGGCGCATGGCAGCCAGCAGGTGATCCTCTCTGCATGCTCCGTGGTCCTGTCTCTGTCTCCCTGCCTGTCTGTGTAGGTGGCTAGTGTAGAGACCAAGTCAGTTTCCCTCTTCTCAGCAGTAACTGTCAAGAAGAAAGGCCATGCATAGAAACCATTTATGGTGGAAGCAACTTTTATGGCCCTCAGGATGGTGCATCCTACATTCACACCTGACCCTGGTCAGTCCCACGCACACCATGGAAACACGACTGTCCCACCATGAACTAGAAGTTCAGCTGTAACATGTTTGTCACTCATCCGAGGCCCAGAAGCCCTAAGAGCAGCCTGTTTTTCTGAAACCCCACTGAAGGCAGCCCTTTTCTCTCGCTGCACAGTGAGGTGGGGTGAGGCCTTCGGGCGCTGTCACAGGGCTTCTCCACGTGAGTTTCGTTCCTTCTGATTCTGGGAGCTCTGCCTCTTGCCCGTTCAGCGTCTTCCAGCAAACACTCCTCCCCCTGCACTCGCACACCAGGCAGAGCGTTCAGTGGCCCCGGAGCCAGCCACAGCCGTGGCTGGTGAGAACAGCAGGCAGTGAGGACAGCAGGCATGTGTCTGTGGCATGTTTGTAGGATGGCATTGTTGACCTTCATGGTATGTTTCTATAAAATAAAATGTGAGTTTCAAGAGCAGAATCTATGGAAAGACATTTTCCCACCTAAGGTGGCCTATTTAAAGGGTGACCGTAGTAACGAGACTGATTTTGAAGGCCCCACCTGTGTCCATGGCTCTCAGAACTGAGTCGTTGCAGGTTGAGCAGCTGCTGGGTGCCTTCATCTATACGAGAGCTAGCCGTCCTCAGCACCCGCTGTCGCCTGGGAAGCACGCTCAATTCTTCTCAAGCCGTGTCTCCATCAGTTCTCACAATAACACTGTGAGGCAGGTGCTATTATTGGCTCCGTTTTACCAGGGAGGAGACTGAAGCATAGGGTGGAGAGGCCGTGTCACGTGTCTGAGTCACATAGTAAGCGCTCAGTGCACAGTGAGGTGGGGTGAGGCCTTCGGGCGCTGCCACAGGGCTTCTCCACGTGAGTTTCATTCCTTCTGATTCTGGGAGCTCTGCCTCTTGCCCGTTCAGCATCTTCCAACAAACACTCCTCCCCGCTGCACTCGCACACCAGGCAGAGCGTTCAGGAGCGGCCCCGGAGCCAGACTGGAATCTGGCTTGTGGGACCGGGGCCACGCTCTGGCCTCCCCCTGCCCACAGAGACATTATGCTCACGGGTGCTGGATAGGAGCAGCCATGTCAGAGGCCTTGCGACTGTTTTTCCACCGGCTCACGGCTGTAAGGCGAACCCTCAGCCAGCCAAAGAGTAATGCAAACAGCCTTCCCTGGTCCTGTGAGTGCAGCTCCTGGCTCCTCAGATGAGCAAGGCCATGTCCCTACCTACAGGTCTCTACCCTCTCACATATACCTTCCCGTCCATTCACCAAAAACACATTCACTTCTCCCTTTAGTAGATTATTCTTTGGCCCGATGCTCCTGTTCAGGGACCACTCCCCACTCTGGAGTTTCCTCTGGACTGCTGTCTTAGTCCTTTATTCTAGCCAATTTCCACCTCCCCACCTTTCCTTTCTAAAATGTCTTGTTGTGGAATGTGTCACCCTTTTAACCTGCCTCTCCTTCTAAACCTTCCATTTGATGCCTCTGATCTTACACCACTGTGTGAAAGAAGTATGCTTGTTCCACCTTTGTACTAACCGTAGTTCGTTATTGATCTGTGTAGCTGGCCTCACTGGAGGCCGGCGGGGGCAGAATGGCTGTGCAGAAGGTCGGCCTTGTGTCATGGGATTTGATATGGATGGGGGGATTATGGTTACCTGGGAATGGAGTTAGTAGGGGAAGGGGATATGTGTTGAACTCTGAATTTCTGCCCCTGAATTTCCCACTGTTGCTTAGTATATCCAAACAGAGCATTATGCATGGAGCTTTAAGTTTCTACTTTATTGCCAACAGACATACAGGGATCTTGATGCTGACAACCGTGGCAAGCAGAGCCCCCACCATGAGAGGGTAAAAGAGCATGAACCCGTGGCATGGGATGCTGAGAGCCAAACAGATGGGGCACGCTGTGGTGGTGGGGCAGCGGGAAGGGATGTGGGGGATGGCCCCCTCCCCTTGCTTTTTGCACACTCTTGTCACCCAGCCAAGAGCCAGAATTCTTTTTGCTAGCAGTGTTGAGCAGTGCAAATAGCATTCGCTGTAAAGCAGGCACCCATCTGGCATTCAGATGGGATGCTGACCCTAAGTGTGTGTGTTCTGGTAAAGGGCCTTAGTGACTTCCCGTTTCTGCCCACTGTTCCCCTTCCAAGACCATGCTATTTCTACCCCCGAAATATGTGCCAGTGGTAGAGTAGTAGCATTGGACCGTCAGATATGACTTCTTAGGGAAAGGGTCTAGATCAGTATTCAAGTGGCATTCAACAGTCACGGATCTTGAAGTGGAAATCCTGAGAGCCAAAGCTCTTACCAGTGTGAGGATTTTTCCAGTAGGGTGAGAATGAGGGGGAGCAAGGTAGGTGATGGCAAAATGGGGCTGTACCCGTGGAAAGCTTTAGTCTTTTCTGAAAACTAAGGGGGAAGTTACTGATTGCAGCTGGCCGTCGTATAATGTGAGGGATAGCCGAGATGCCCAGTTAAAGAAGCTGGCTTACTTTAGGAAACTTTTGTTCTTGTTGTTCGTACCCATAAAGATCTCCGAGTGGCTGTAGCTCTGCAGCTACTGGGAAGAGTCATCTCTAGTTGTTAATCTCACAAAAGCCATTTTGAGAAATGCACTTATGGCCAAGCAGTAAATTAGGTTACCCCTCGGACCTGATAGGAGCTAATCATAGTGCCATCTTCCTGCACCCTCTCACCGGGCTAGCAGCGGGCAGTGTGTGTGCTGCCTGAACCTGGTGCTGGGTCGGGGAGAGGAGACTGGGCTGGAGGTGAGCGTCTTTCCCATCCCCTTTCCATGGCCTCGCCCCACTGTGCTCACCCTTTTTGGGGCTGCCCCCCCCGGCACTGTGTGCCCAGCCTCTTTCTCCCTTCTTCCCAGGCTGTGTCCCCTCAAAAAGGAAAACAGCCCTTTTCATTGAGCAGGGCAGTGCCCTCCATTTTGGGGATCAGATATTTAATGAGAGACTGATAATGTTTAATGAAACAGTGCCTAAAAGAAGGGAGGGGAAGGCCGGGCGCGGTGGCTCACGCCTGTAATCCCAGCACTTTGGGAGGCCGAGGTTGGCGGATCACGAAGTCAGGAGATCAAGACCATCCTGGCTAACACGTTGAAATCCCGTCTCTACTAAAAATACAAAAAATTAGTCAGGCGTGGTGGCGAATGCCTGTAGTCCCAGCGACTCGGGAGGCTGAGGCAGAAGAATGGCGTCAACCCAGGAGGCGGAGCTTGCAGTGAGCCGAGATTGCGCCACTGTACTCCAGCCTGGGCGACAGAGCGAGACTCCGTCTCAAAAAAAAAAAAGAAGAGAGGGAAGCATGTTGAATAGGAGAGATTGGCAGTGAGAAACAATTTGAAGTTTAGGGCTGCTGTGCAGAGAGGGGAAGAGGTAGGGTTTTGAGCTCAGGAGGCAATAGTTTGCAGAGATGATTCTCTCTTTTTCCCTTTGAGCTGGTTTCTGCACTCCTCGGTGCAGGGCTCCAGACTGGATACTTTTGAGGACTTAAGTTCTTTTCTTGGACTTTGCCACCGTCCTCCATAACCCTGCATGTGTACTCACCTGCTCTCTGCCCACCTCTACCCAGCCCCCCACTCCTCCCCTTGGCTGTGACCGCTCTGCCCCCCAGGAGGCTACTGAGTCTTCCTCTTGCTTCCTTCTGGTGGGTGGTGCTTACAGCCGTCCTCCCCAGCTCCCTCTGGGGCCTGTGTTGCTGAGCCCAGGGCCAGGGAGCTGGCGAAGTGTCTGAAGCAGAGGCTGTTGAAGTACCAGGTAACTGCCACTCCATGTTGCCACTCCACAGAGCTATGAAGTGCACGTGACTGAGGTAGAGAGTGTGACCGATCTGGCTTGGAGTTGGAGGAGCAGAGGGCTTCCTCGTACCATGAGTTAATGCTGTTCTTCCCACCTATAAATAGTTCATTCTGAACCTGGTGGGAAACTCAGCAGTTACTGGTTGCCAAAGCTTTCAGTCACTGCCTCACTCTCTGGGGACTGGGTTCCTAGCTGCATGGACCCACGGCTAAGGAAGACCCTTGCTCAGTTTTGTTACATGTGCTATGTGCAATCTGTAGAGGACTTGGGCTCAAGCCTTTTCTCCTCATCTTTGCTTGGAATTCAGCTGCCTCCTTGGCAAGAAGAGCCTCTCTGAGCACTAGTGGAAGGAAGAGATGCTGCATTTCTGGCCCTTCTGTAGAAGGAGCAAGCTTCACTCTAGATTTGCTGTCTCCACTGCCTGCTACTTCTAAGGCCAGTGGAGTGATGGGGTGGTGGGAGAATCTTTTTGCCCAGGAGAAATCCCAGCTCAGGCCGGGGGTTGCTCTCTGCAGAGCACAGAGCATGTGAGTCAACAAGACCCCCGCTCCCTCCCCCCCTTACCCACACAGAGGGAGGGCGAGGCTGTGCTGGGTGGCCCACAGCTGCGGGACTGCGTTCCAGGGCATGCTCTGCTGCAAGCATGAGGGAAGGACAGATAAAAGCAAAACGGAAGCCTTGCATGGGCCACTTATGCTTCTGGAAGCTACTTTTTTTTTTAGTACACATGGCATTTAGATAAAGGTCTGGAGTAAAAGGGTGTACAACTGCCAATCATCTTATGTTCAGAGGTCAGTGTGTGACTTAACATTTCCTTTAATTTTGTTTTTCTCCATCTTGTATTTTATAGCCAGAGCCCGAACCTCCTCGTCGATTTTTTGTCGACCAGTGGGAGCTTTCTCTTAGTCTCCGTTCCTCTGCCCGCCCCGCCTCTCCCTCCTCCGACTCCCTCCGACAGGTAGCATGGCCTAGGACTCACTAAAACTCTGCCCTCTGCAGCCTCCACTCACTTCACTTTTGCGAGTGTCATGTGCCCCAGGAGGTTGCAGGGTTCCTCACTTGGGCCTGTCTCCTGTAGGGAGCCGGCTGCATGTGTTGCTGTCTGCGTATGTCGGTCTGGTGTGTGAGGGCTGTGGCACACTCCTCAGCTAAAGTGGCTGCTGGCTTTCGTCCAACTGTGTTTGACACATCCAGGTCTGTCGATGTGAACCGGCTTTGATGCTGTTTCAACTATATCAAATAATAATAAACGTTTTTCGGCCACTGGCTTTTTTAACTTCACATGTCTTCCAAAATAGTATGTGTTACAAAGTAGGAACCGCCGTGTAACTAAACCACCTCAGTGGAGGGTAACCCTGCAGTGTTCTGGCTGCCTGTTGTCATCATGTGAGGAATGAACGCGGCTGTCACCTGAAGTAGCGCTGGTCCAGTTGTGGGGAGTTTCTAGAGAGATTGGAAGATCTCTTTGCCACTCCTGTTGGTATTTCCCATCCTGGGTTGACGCCGGACCTCCCGGCATATGTGCATGGTAGCATATGCACACGTGGTGTGCAGCGGGATCGATCCTGCAATTGCTACATTTCTGCTACTTTTTAAGAGGGATGAGAAGGAAACCATCACTTTTCATGCCAGAAACAAGTAGAACTTGAGCCTTCACCTCTCTTGTAGGGATGCTCGTCAGTGTTGCCGACTTGCTGAGAACTGAATGTGGCAGATGCCTTTGCGTGGGCAGCCCCAGACTGTCACTGCTGAGGTTGATGGTTTAGTTCAGAAGAGAAAGGTCCTGGCTGAGCAGTGAGGGCCCAGGGCTGACTTGGTGTCCTGGCCTCATACTTGGCATCTGGCCCACACTCCCCTCCCCTGTGTCTGCTGCAGAATGAGAGAAATGCCATTTTCTGCTCCCTCAGTGTCAGCTATTAAGTTATCTGCTCAGCTCTGCCTGGTGTCTGTCGGTCCCAAGCCTAAGCTTCCTTAGTGTGCCTAAAGAAGGTTTAGATCTAAGAGCCACGCGTTTGTCTTGGCCACTAATAGGTATAATCTGTGAAGTTAATGGGCAAATGGCACCAATCCTTGGGAATCTTATTTTTGAATTAAAAACTGTAATTGCTTCTTCAGCTCAGCTGAGCCTTGAGCTGAACCACAAGAACGGCTTCCTCATGTGTGCATCTGTGAGTCCCCCGAGCGCCTGCTTCCCCCTGCCCGGTGCTTCTGTGATTCTTCCTCACACGAGGCCTTATGCGTCTGTCCGTTCAGGCCATGCCCTAAGGGGGCTGTTGGCATCCCCAGGATAATGGCTCGTGGTGAGTTTCTGAGTCAGAATTAGGGTCTGACCCCCGGGGGCAGGGAGCCCCCTTCCTCCATGAAGTTCATGAGAGGAGTGCCACCCACGTGGTGGCGTGGCCATCTCCACATGGAAGGGTGACCTGGGTGTGGGAGTCTCTAGAGGACTTCCTCTCAGGACAGGTCACGGCAGGGCTCACTGCCAGCTTAGCTGTGAGCAGGGCGGCTCACAATGGAGACCTGGAAGTTTCTCTTGTGGTTTCTTCAGTGTTGCCAGAAGGAGGCTTGAGTTGGTTGGGTTTTTTTCTCTTACCTTTCTTCAGCCTCTAAAGTAATCCCTCCTGGCCTAGAACACATTCCCACCTCCCTGGGCTGATGGAGCAGCTTGGCTGCACGGCCACACCTCGTGGCCAACACGCCCAGCCCAGTCTAGAAGGCTTTGGCCTCAGCACCTGGATGGGCCACACGGGCCTCATCATGCTGCCCTCAGACCCCCAATACCATCAGCAGGGAGAATGGGCTGAGAAGGCTTCTTCCAAAACAGCCTGGGAGCGTTGGCTGCCTGTGGCAGGCATTGTAGGGTCAAGCATCAGGAAGCAGGAAGAGATGGCGACGTCCGCTACCCACACGGAGGCGGCCTGTGCGGGAGCGAGCATGACTCCTTCTGAGTGAGGAGATGGCCTCCTGGACTGTGAAAGGCGGCGTCAGCCTGGGCACCGCTGCGTGCATGGGGGTGCCCCTCGAGTTCTGTGAACGCAGCCCAGCTGCGCAGGACCCAGGCCCTGCCTGCCTGTCTCTGTGCGCGTTCACCCTGCCTTCTACCACTATTGCCTGGAATTGTGCAGTCCACAGAGATGGGAGAGACCCAGTTCTTCCCGAGGAAGATGCTTTCCCTGCAGCGGTCCTGTCTGTGCTGGTACCCCTGTGTGGACACTGACACGATGTTTTTCTTACCACCCGGTTTCCCTGCCTGTGAGCACTGTGTTGGCATGGTTTGCTGCTGCACCTTGTATTCAAATTGCACTTCCCAGAGATTTCTTTTTTTCCCATGTCTTCTTAATATATGTATTTTTTCCTTCTCATTTCCCTTCATTCTGGTCATTTTGTAACCTTCAACCAATAGAAGTATATAAAGATGTACACGGGCGGAGTGAGCTCATTGGCTGAGCAGATAGCCAATCAGCTTCAGAGGAAAGAACCACCCAAAGCCCTTCTAGACAAGAAGGAACTGGTAAGAGACGTCTCCAGGCACTGTCTAGCTAGACGCAGCACAGCCGTGGGAAACACACCTGTGTGCTTGAGTCGCTTGTAACTTGTGTAGCCCATGTATGCCATGCAGTAATCGCTTTTGAGGTTGTCTGGATTTTGATAACCAAATTTCTAAGACTGCAGTAGTAGTTGTGTGAGTCCAGGGACCCACATATATTCACATGAACTACGTCAGCACTGAATAGATACAGATACAGCTACCCTCAGAACAGGACTCTGCCAGCGTTTCCATTTGAGCTGGGGACCCTCGGGCCCCTTCTTGCCTTCTTCCATGTGCGTCTTTTCCATCGTGCCCCTCCCAACCCTTCTCGCCCCTCTCCCTCCATTGCTGTTTCTCTAAGACTCTTTCTTATCAGTATTTCCCAGCGTCGCCAGGCTGTATCATAGCATTACTCAAGTCTGGTGTGAGGCACTGTGATGCTGGCTCCCTCGTCCGCGGCAGCCTGACCTGGGCTTTCGCGGTTGTGCCCAGTGTTCCTTGTCAGCGCGTGGAGGCAGTGACCGTGGTGGTGCCGTCACTCTGTGGCAGAGCCAAGAGCACGGTTGACCATAGCCAGTTAGTAGTCTGTCTCAAAGCAGACCACTTAGCGAGGGTTGGCTTTGTCTCGCCAGGCTGTGCCTCTAGGAGGGCCCGTGCGGCACTCCCTGAGGTGCTCCCCTTCCTCCCGACCGCCACCTGCAGGGCTCCATGAAGAAGGAGTTCCCGCAGAACCTGGGAGGCAGCGACACGTGCTACTTCTGCCAGAAGCGGGTCTACGTGATGGAGAGGCTGAGCGCCGAGGGCAAGTTCTTCCACCGGAGCTGCTTCAAGTGCGAGTACTGCGCCACCACCCTGCGCCTGTCGGCCTACGCCTACGACATCGAGGATGGTGAGACACCCCACGCCTCAGGTCCCACGGAGAAACTGGGCTTGGACAGTGTTTCCATCTGAGCTGGGCGCCTTCGGGCCCCTTCTGCCTTCTTCCATGTGCGTCTTTTCCATCGTGCCTCTCCCAACCTTTCTCGCCGCTTTCCCTCCACCGCTCTTTCTCTAAGACTCTTACTATCAATATTTCCCAGCATCACCAGGCTGATGAGAATGGCATGCGTTTACCCAAGTCATTTCCCTGACTTCAGGGACACTTACTTGTGTTCTGACCTCAGGCTGTGAACTTGAGATAAAAGGAACACAAGATGAGGTTTTCGTCTTTACTTTACAGAAGGGGACTTACACATCCATAGAAGTCACATATTTTGCCTCAGGTTGATGATGACAGCAAGTTGGAACTGGGTCCCAGGCCCCTGGGTTCTCAGACATTTGCTCTTGGAGATGCCTGCAAGGTGGCCCGTGTTAACGCCTCTCTGGCATCCGTCTGATCTCTCTTTGGTGGGTTGTGAACCATTGCACAGGGCCTGAATCTGATTTACTGTGGTGTTCAAGGCCTGGTCTTTGGCAACATGTGCCAGTTTTTACAATGAAAAGACCTTGAGGTAAACAGTAGAGAATTCTGCACACAGATGATAGAGCCGTCATGATGGGCAGAGGCAGGCTGGCCGCCATCTGAGGACCCTGCATTGATGACCCCCATCCCCATTCCTATAGGATGCTGCAGGGACTTCGTGGAAGGCAGTCTTATAGATTCCAGAGTAATGAGGGGGCCTAGATTAATAGGAGAGGCAGTAATCTTTATAAGGTGGCATAAAGACCCTGACATTGATAGAAGATTGCGTGGCTGTGAGATCATACAGTGATGTCATCTAGGAGAGGGATGCCATGCAATTAGGACCTAGTCACTTCAGCTGTCCCGAGGCTGAACAGACGGGCACCTCTGTCAGAAGGAGCAAGGAAGGAGCCCAGAGAGGTGAGCCGAGACAGACTGACTCCTGCATGGTGCCTGGCCCTTCTACTGTGTTGGTAAAAAGCACTCTGAGTCGGGGAAGAGTGGAAGAATTAGGATGCTGTTTAGATAAGGCAGGCAGATGGTTTGCTGTCAAGTCTTCTGTTCCACCTCTCCCACACACCCGCTCTCTGGATAGCGCGTTTGATCTCAAGGATGGGGCCTGGCAGAGGGAGCCACCCAACCTCGCTCAGCTGTCCCTGATGCTCAGGGTGTTCTAGTTAGCCTCTCACCGTGGAGTCTGCCCGGAAAAAAGATGCTGCAAGGCACAGCTGATTGATCTGCGGGTACTTTTGCCCATGGGTGTGTGTGCATCTTTGCTGCCTTCTGTGAAAGATGCGGAAGTGTAGTGTGTGCCTCCAGGAGCTCACGGTCCTGTGGGGATGGGGCCCATGAGGAGTAGCAGGCGACACGAGTGCATGCAGCAAACGGCTCGGTGCACAGCCTAGGTTGTGGCTTTGTAGACGCGCGGGGAGGAGGAAATCTGTGAAGTTCAAGAGCGGCTTGGAATGACCTCGCTGACCCTTGGCTAGACTTCGAGAGAGAAGGGTATGGTGGCGGAGTAGAGGGCAGACGTGCGCACCTGGCAGGACCTCGGGTGGCAGCGAGAGGCCGGGACAGGATGAGGCCAGCCTGATTGAGTGCAGTATTCTTAACACTGGAGCAGAGAAGACAGCCGTTCTAAACCAGCTCCCCAAATTTTAACCCAGCTAAAATTTTCATCAGCTTAGCCCCTCCACAGACCTCCCCCTCATCTGTCAGAGGACAGATGGACTACAGCCAGTAAGGAACTTTAGGGGCACTGAAGTTTTAGCCTGTTTTTTATCCAAGTTGCCGAGTGTCTCAGAAGTCTAACTGAAGAGGCTCAGAGAACAAAGAATAAGCTGGGGAGGTTGTGGCATGAGGAAGTAACCGAGGCCTTGTGCTGGGCCCCAACTCATCACGCCCTTTGTCCTCACAACAACCCCATTAGGTAACTCTTTTTATTATTGTAATCAGAAGTCAGGAAGCTGAGTTCAGAGAACTTACATGTTGTTTGTCCAAGTTGACACAACTAGTAATAGCTCGCTTGCACCAAATGACACCTAAGATTCATTCCAGGGCAGAGATTCAGGGATTGTGACTCCAGGCCCGCTGCCAACTCCATACTAGTAAATTAAGAATCATATTTGAAGATGTCCCCGTGTTTTACTTGTGGTGGTATTTGTTCTGTCTTCAGCTCTTTCTCGAGGATGCCGTCTGCTCAAACACAGAGCTGTGCTTTTTTTTGCAAAGCACTAGCTCATTTGTGATCGCTGCCAGCTCTTAAGACAAGGACTCTAAATTAGTGTCAGGCCTTCCCTGTCATCTTGAGAAGAGACACACACCACTTCCACAGGTGGTGTGTGCAGGGTGGCCCTCATCAGTGACGAGCCTGAGACTGTCTCCATGCCTGCCTCTGTTACACCCCAGTCTGTTTCCACAGAGCAACTGGAGGGATTTTAAAAGGTGTGACTTGGAACTCACCAATGTCCTAGCCACTGCCGTGCAGACAGAGCCCACAACTTTGTCCCAGGTGGAGAGAGCATTGCGTGTCCGCCCCAGCCTCTGCCGTCAGCTGCCCCCAGTGTGCTGCTCTCTTTGCTCCAGTGTCTTTCCATCCCGTAAGCGTAATGAAGCCACTGCTCCTTAGGACGTGGCTCTGCTGTGTCCTCTCCTGGAGTACACCCCCTGGTCTCCACAGAGTGAGCTGCACGTGGCCCACATCTCCATGTGGCGCTCCTCAGAGAGGGGTCTGGCTCTTTTGAAAGAGGGCAGCTGCCCAGGCACCGGTGCGCCCGTGTGGTTCTCCACGCAGGGCTCGCACTGTGTCATCTTACCCATGCATCTCGGGAGAACAAGTCTGCCTGCCTGGGGCTCTCGGTGTTCAGATCGGTGGCTGTCATACAGTGGCACTCAGACCTGGGTGAGTGAATGAATGGACGGCCCACTTGACCTTGGGTTTGCCCTGTGGCCATCTGTTTTCTCCATTTCCCTTTTCCAGTCACTCCCGTATTCAGTTATCAGGATCCTTAATTTGGACCATTGAGAATCAAGTCACTTGACTGAATCACCCACAATTCGTAGCTAATTTTTAAAAACTTAGCAAGGCTGGGTTTACCACTGAGGCAGGCATGGTAGTGTCGTGGTAGTGCAGGCTCTGGCTCCAGCATCCTGGACCACATCCGCCTCTGCGGTTCACTGACTGGGGGACACGCTGGGCAGGTCGCTCGGCCTTCTGTGCCTCCCTGAGGAAGAGGTGGAAACTAATGGCACCTGCATCACCGGCTTGTTTGAGGATTAAATGAGTTGATAGATGGAAAGCAGTTAAAGTAGTGTCTGGCACTTGGCAAATGTTAACATTAAAATTAGCTTCTTTTTTTTTTAAATAAGCAAAAAGTGCCATCGTCTTGAGTTTGGGAAGGGATATGGGGAGATGCGCATGATTTGTGCCACCTCATTTAATATCTCCACCTATGAAGTGGGTACTGTGTTCATCTCCATGGGAGGAGACATGTTCCAAAAGACAGATGAGTTCACACGGCTGCTGAGCAGTTGAGACGGTGTTGGAACTGAGATCACGCTTAGCGCTCACGTTCCTCGCATCGTCTGTACTGCCTTCCTAGAGAACACAGGTTGCTGGAACTTTCTGATTAGCCTTGGAGGTCTTGTTTCTGAAATGTAAACCTCCTTTCTTTATTAGTTGAGGATACCAGAGCAGGGTTCAAGGAGGATTCGGTTGAGTTCAATTGAGTTAGAGTTTAAGATCTGGGATTCCACTTTTGCAAAAACAAGCAAATTGATGTAGGAAAAAAATAGAAGGAAGAAATGAAAGCCATGATAGCATTTTAGTTTTCTGATACTGTAAGAAGCAATGCTCTTGGTTACAAGTAATAGAAACCCAGTGCAGATTACAGTTGCAGCCTTAGCTTTACAGCTTCCGGCCAGATAGCAGTCCTCAGAGAAGGGCTGCCCCTTCCCTCACCTCCCTCAGCATCCCCATAACGTCTCCAGTGAGCCTGCCTTTAGCCACATGCCAGTCCCCAGAGCACCCTGTCCTGGGTGGGGTGAAGGGAGTGAGTCGCTGAGTGGCCTGGGTCATGTGTGACTGGTGGTGGAAGCTCAGGCCACGTGGTTGCCAACCCCTGTCAGAGTCTCATGGAGGAGGGAAGGGTATTTCTTAAAGAATGAGATACAAAACAGACCAAAACAAGTAGCACATGATCCAAGCACTCGTACATCTTATCTTATCCTAATTATTGGTAGCCAACATGTACAAAAGCTGAGTGGCTTATTCAGATGGAAAAGGAAGTTGTGGCCAAGCTCCAGGCGACAACCCATGGCTCCATCCCCCTGGTGGAGAAACAGGCGGTAAGATTGGCGGGCGTTTGGCCGTCAGGGTCAGGTGTCACCACTGTAGAGTCTCTGCATCCTGACCAAGTGCCAGTAGCCAGTGAATCGTTCTGAGAAAGTATACTAGGCATTATGAAAAGTATTTAAAATCTGTGTCTTCCTAATAGATTTATTCAGCATTGGATAGGGAGTGCAGGTAAAACAAGTCAATTTCTCTGAAGGAAAAGAAGAAAGAATCAGATCATCAGGGAAAAGGAAAGGGAAGAATGCCATCTTACCCTTATTTTCTTTGACATTTAGGTCCTCTTGTAGCTTTGAGATCAGGGAAGCTCATTTGTCTAAGAAGCAGTCTCTACAAATGAGGAGAGTGAAATGAGATTACTTCGGTTTCAGCAGTTTTTATAGTAGGGTTTATCACTTGAGATTCAAAAGTCTTCACTCTTTAAGTGAGAGTAAAAAAATGACTCTGTGGGTTAGTTCCATTACCAAAGTCATGGGGAAATTCAAGTCCAGTGTTGTTCAGATTTTTCTGACCACACTCCCCATGGGGATACACATTACATTGAGACCCAGACACAGCTGCAAGTTCCAAGAAGTAATGTTTTATTCTCATCGCGCCACAGTACACTCTAGTTTCGTTTCATTTCTGTTCTATTCTGTTCTGTTCTGTTCTATTCTATTCTATTCTATTCTATTCTGTTCCATCCTACTTATAGTCCATTGCAGTATGTTTTGTTTTCTAATGTCCTTTCCTGCTGATCCTGACCCTCTGAGGGGACTGGGAGGGGGTGAGGGATAGGGTGCAGGAGGGGGAGCAGCAGAGATGGGCCTGTCAGAGCCGATGCCTAGCGATGCCACACCCCTGCAGCCTCCACGCCTCCACCCCTGCAGCCTGCACCCCACACTTGTATTCATTCTTGCTTTCCCCAGCAATGCTACTCCCAGCGTTTCATGTGACCACATCTTTGTTCCTCACACACTGCCACTTTGTTTGCTGGCCCTGCCACACAGGCCTCACATCTTCGCTCTGGGCACTGATTGGGTGATGGCTCAATGGCCTTCACATTCCCAAAGGAAAAGACCCCGTTCAGGCCAGGGGAGAGGAGGGCTAGAATCAAAGTTTACTGGGAGAAACTGGCTTCCCAGTAAACCAGAAAGCTGAGCCCAGGGAAGGCTGGGTGGCTTGATGGCCTCCTGAGGCTGGAGGAGATGGAAAGGAGTGGCTGAGACCAGGGAGGCACGTTCAGGATCGGTGCCTGGCTCATCGCCTCTGTCCCTGCCTCTTGCTGTCCACAGGTAAATTCTACTGTAAGCCACACTACTGCTATCGACTCTCTGGCTACGCACAAAGGAAGAGACCAGCGGTGGCTCCCCTGTCTGGAAAGGTAATGGTGACCGTCCTGTAAGTGGGGGAGAAGCAGTGGGTGTTGCAGCAGTGTGGCTATGGGCCAGGGGCGGCCAACGTGCAAAGACCCCGGCGGCCTTGCCTCTCCTGGGAGTGGGGAGGGCCCAAGACGCAGTGGCACCCCAGGTGGGGAGGGAACCAGCTTTTCATGGATGATCTGAGGTTGCCTCACTAAGGTGAAGGCTCCACCTGCCGCCTGAGTGGGACCCAGGAGATGATGCAGCTCTCCGTCTCAGCTGCATAGACATCTGCCTTTGTCAACACACATCTTTCTGAGAGGACACCCTGCCACTGGGGTGATGCCCACTCATGTTCCACATGATTAAAGCCTCCCCCAGAAGGGCAGAGTGGGAGAGAGACTCTGTCCGGAGGATCCCTCTGCTCCTCGGTGACCCCACCCTCACTCCCCACAGCCAGAGGGCGCCATGCCTACGGGGCCTTTCACTCATTCTGTGAGTTATTTGAGAACTTTTTCCTTTCTTATGCTCTCTTTAATGAGGGTGGCTTCTCCACCTCTCTCTGCCAAGGTGAACCCAGCAGTCTCTTCAGCATGGCTGCCACCTTGTCAGCATGCCTGCCTGTCAGTCCCCCTTGAGGGCTTCTGTTGCCCGCAGAGGGACTTGCAGGAAGAGGTGCACCTGGGTGGAACTAGACGTTGATTCCCGGTGACTCAGGAGGCTGAGGTGGGAGGATTGCCTGAGCCCAGGAGGTCGGGGCTGCAGTGAGCTATGATGACGCCACTGCACTCCAGCCTGGGCGACAGCAAGGCCTTGTCTCTTAAAAATAAATAAACAAAATTTAAAACCAGCCTGTCAGATTGTCAGTGTCTCTGGGGCTTTGAGGATTTGAGTGCATCAGTCAGAGCCACTCTTGTTTTTCTCATGAACTTTCCTAGGAGGCCAAAGGACCCCTGCAGGATGGCCCCACCACAGACGCAAACGGACGGGCCAACGCCGTGGCCGGCTCGACTGAGAGAACCCCAGGTAGCCTCACTTCCTTGTTTGGCTGGGTGGCGCGTCACTCCCTCGGCCTCTGTGACAAGGCCAAGGGCATGAGCCAGCACCTCCAAAGCAACATTTCTTCATTCGGGCATCAAGTGGCCCAAAACCCTCTGGACTCCTTTTTCATGTGCCAGCTGCTTGCGTTCGGAGTCCCCTTTCTCTATGGCCTGTCGGAGGTGCTGGTGCAAATCGGAGGGGAGTTCCACTGGCAGGCTGTGGCCCAGTGAGGGGGCCATCCGGTGGGCGGCAGAGCTGTGAAGTGCGATCCCTCAGCCCCGTCCCGCAGCATCACACATGAGGGCGGCCCTGGTCCTGTGTGGGTAGACAGGAGCTTGCAGGCACTCAGACACTGCTCCCATTACCACTCCTGATGAGGCCAAGGCCACTCGGCCCCTCATGCAGTTTGCTTCCAAGCTCCTCTGACGGCCTGGAGCTGCGTTGATTAAGCCCCGTGGTCTGGCTTTGCATTCACCTTCACTTAAGATTCTGCGTCCTGTTCCGTGTCACTGTGTCTGGATGAGCTGTGGCTGCTCTCCTGTCTGCCCTGCACCGTGATGGGGCATGCCCTGTCCTGACCCCGTGGCCACTGGGCTTCTCATGAGGTCCCAGCCCTCACCTGTCCCACTTTCATGACCACTTCCTTGTGTTGGGAGGTGAACAAAACCATCTCTACCTCTAAAAACACATTTATTCTTGTCATAGCATGGCAGGACTTGCCGGGTTTGTGGGTACAAGGCCTGTTGGGAAGAATTATGTAGGTTTTTTCCTTAAAATGGCCTCTCTCGGCTCCATGTAAAACTTGCCTGTGAGATGCGTCCGCAGCTCCACAAACTGCTGGGTGTTCTGAGTGTCCCACATGCAGCTCCAGGTGGTTCACAGCCCAGGGTCACTGGGGTAAGAGGGGGCCAGCAGGGCTGTGTTTCTGTCTGTCACACTTTCCTCTTGTTCAAAACACATGTATCTCAAGCAGCTATGTACAAAACTCGTAAAAATTGAAGATGGTCAGCCAATACCAGGAACCGTGGAGGAGTTGGTCATAGAATTCCTGTGGTGGGACAAGAGAATTACCCATTTGGCCCTCACTGAGAGGTTCCAGAGATGCTTCCTTTTCCTTCCCTAAGAGCTGGTTCATGTAGGCCTTGTGGTGCTCATTCTGGGAGGGGGAAAAGTGCCCAGAGGCCAGGCGGCACACCCTGGGAGCAGTGAACTGGAGGCCGAGACCCAGCAAACCCCAGCCAAGCCGGGTGAACTCAGCTTCTGCTACTGAACGTGCCCTTATTATAATCTGAGCAAATTGTTTAAGTGCCCTGCAGGTGGGACCAACATTTTAGAGCCATGTTTCAACCATTAATGACATTTAAACCTTCTGCAGTCTTGAAGATCTTTATAATCTGTCTTAAGTACCAACAGGCCTTTGCAGCTGACACTCTCAGAGCATGGGCAGAATCACTGGTAGAGGAAAATAACCAAAGGGGTCTAGACGGAGACTTCGGCTTATGCTATAGAATGTACATTCGTTTGGGGAGAGCACCACCTTGTTAGTCTGGGCCCTGTTTCAGCAGAGATGGATTTTCTGAGGAACCCGACTACTCAGTAGAACAACTCAAAAGAGATTAAACTTTCCATTTGGGTTTGGAGTATAGAACATTCTTTAAAAAGAATGAAACACAACGAAGTTTAGGTTATTCCTGAATGAAGCCAGGTTTGCTGACTTTCCCATCTGGTTCAGGCTGCCATTCTTGCCGTCTAATTGAAAGTATAATGGGTTTCAGGTTTTTGGGAGTTCTAAAGAATTAAGGGTTCCATAGAGAAGAAGAATGTTCTACGTAGTGGGGAGAGAGGGTGAGAGCTGGCAGTGTGGTTAAAGAACAAAACCTCCAAGAAAGAGTCAGAGCCCTGAGGACGTCTCAGTCCACGTGGCTCTCGATCCTGAGCCAGAAGGTGACTTGGTATAGCACGGGAGTTCACAATGTGGTGTCCCGAAGGAATCACAGTGTGGACCCATACAGTTAATGACAGGCACTGTCCCCCAGCTTAGGCGGCAAAAGTCAGTGAAGCTCAGGGCTGAGGGGCTCACCCTCCAGCAGCTCAGAGTCCGGAGCACCTTCCCGGTGAGCTCCCTCTGCTGCTAGCCTTGGTCGGAAAGGAACAGGATTATGGGCGGTATTTTATGGCTGGCGTGAAATAGATACCTTTTTCTCCTTTGATAGAGATTTCCTTTTTTAAATATGAAACTGAAGCTTTGATGACTTAACTAGACTTCCTTTTGAAAAATTTCAGAAAAGCTCAGGTGTGGCCGGGCGCGGTGGCTCACGTCTGTAATCCCAGCACTTTGGGAGGCCGAGGCGGGTGGATCACGAGGTCAGGAGATTGAGACCATCCTGGCCAACATGGTGAAACCCCGTCTCTACTAAAAATACAAAAAATCAGCTGGCGTGATGACATGCACCTGTAGTCCCAGCCTTTCAGGAGGCTGAGGCAGGAGAATCTCTTGAACCAGGGAGGCAGAGGTTGCAGTGAGCCAAGATCGCACCATTGCACTCCAGCCTGACAATAGAGCTAGACTCCATCTAAAAAAAGAAAAAAGAAAAGGGAAAGCTGAGGTATTTCAGGGCCCCAGAATGTATGTGGTAGAGACTAGTCATTAGTGCAGACCCATGGTAGCCGCCTCCGCTGTGTGCTCGAGCGGAAGAGGCCATGATGAAGGCCTCAATTCTCTTGTGTGTAACTCAACCATCCTCCCTAGACCTACGTCCCCAGGAGGCAGGGCTGGTAAAGCTTTGACTGGGCAGTGTTTGACCCAGCTGTGCTTTTACTCTGTGCCTCCTCTTTATATTGTGGCATTTCTTCTCCTTTATGTTCTTTTTCTTTCTATGCCAAAATTCTTGCTATTGCCAAAACAAAAACAAAACAACACACCCGTACCCAATTAAACCCACAGTTCAAAGAACCCACACTAGGTCGGCTTTAAAGTGTTGTCTTTCTCTGGTAACCAAATCTGTACCTGCTGCCTAATTTAGTGTTTGGGGGCATTGTTTACAGTATTTTTGTTTGTAATGTGCTTTTAATATAGAAATTCTCTTTTTTGTTCTTAAATCTATAAATGCTCTGTTTCCAAGCTTATACTTACTACTGCATATTAGTGGTCCTGGCACAGATTTTCTTACCCTGGCCTCGTACTATCCACCATGACTTTAGAAAAAGTTTGAACAACAATAGGCAGAGAAAGGAAATCCCCAAATGGGATTATTTCCCCCTGGGACATAAGAAGTTTAGTTGCAGGTTTCTTGAATTCGTTTTCGTCCAGAGGAATCTTTTTTTTATCTGATATGGTCGATAACCAAAAATGAAGCAGGGCAGCCGAAGGCATAGCCGGAAGGGAACAGAAGAGCTTTTTCCACCGAGTGCTCATCACCGGGTTCATTGGCAGTGCCGGCCAGAGATGGAAGGGGAGAAACAGGTTAGTTTCCTCTCATCTTATGAAAAAGATGATCTGGAGTTAAAAAATGAAGGTCACAAGTGGCAGTTGCCTGACCCCTGTCCCCAGACACTCCTTTCCTGATAACCATGAGGTTCCATAGTTCAGATCCTGAATGGGCTTTTAGGAAGTGCAGGCCTTTCCCATACCAGCTAGAAGGGTAGCCAGGCAGTAGAATTTCATTCAACCCTGGGGTTCCCACCTGACAGAGGGAAGTTAGGAAGTCTTACTGCTTCCCAAGTCCTCTTCCCTTCTAGGCATTTATGGAAAGCCTTTTAGTAGAGCAAGGGAATTCTGCAATCCAGCTTACCTCCCGCCTGACCCCAGGAGCCACAGTTGACAGCGATGTGTGAGTGTTTATGTTTAGGTACACGTTTATATGTATATAGATCTAATTGCACATAAATGGGTAGATATTTATTTATATATTGCACCCTGAATTACAGTAAGAATAATAATTGTGAAGCTGTTTCTAAAGCTTCTTGTTCTGGTTCTGAGAACCACGGGAGCCTCACACTGGGGAGCCGTACCCAGGTCAGGGCTTTGAGGACACACAGCAGCCTAAGGGCAGCATGCCTGTAAGGAAATGAGTGGGTGGGTATCTCAGAAAAGCAGCAGCACACACCCCCAAGAAATGGCCCCAAGAGCAAACTAGGACAGCAGGGGCTGCTGCCGCCGGGGCACCACGGAGAGCCGGGCACCCACCTCACGCGTCTTCTGTCTGGCTTGCACGCTGGCTCCACTGAGTTAGCTGTGTGAGCTCACTCCTGTCTTTTGGTGGTTAGTGCATCTTCAACTCTTTTCTGCAGGACACTGGAAGATTCTTAGGCCGTCCCAGAAGGGGTTCCCCCATAGCCTTGAAGGTCTGAGCAGGGCACCAAGGGGTTCACTTTTCTCCCGAGGCATTCAGCTTGCAGTGCATGCGGGAGGGGCGGACAGCCAGCCGGCTTCCCGGCGGCAGTACGAGAGCCCAACAGGAGAGGATTAGCTGTGCCAAGGAACACTCCGCTGCTGCCTGTCTACTGCCCACCTTCTCTCAACCTTTATTTTTGCCCGTGTTTTTAACCTGTGCTCTTGTGAGTTGTTGGTGTGTTTCTTTGTGAGTTTTTATTTAATTGTGTAACTTTGTTTTTGCCGTTTACTGTGAAACCAAGGTGTCGTGCTTTTATTTATTTATTTTTTTAACAAATGTTACATTCTTATTTAAGAGAATAAATTCCAAACAATCTTTGGGTTTCTGAGTTTTTCTTTTCCTTCCCTTTCTCTTGACCAGAGGGTGGGAAAGGGGGAAGCTCAGGCAGGTCTTGGGAGTGGGCTTGAGGCCGCTGTGGCTCAGGACTCCCCCTCCGGGGGTCAGCAAGACAGCAAGGTGCAAAGTGGGGAAATAGGTTTTTATACCTGACATAGGTTCCCGTTAACAAAGGACTCCTGTGTAGGGGCTGGAGTGGTGCGAAGTTTTGCTTTGCAGCAGCTGCAAGTGGAGAAAAGCAAGACGGATGCCACCTGTGCCCATGGGCCTCGGGTGCAGTCCGCCAGCAGGAGGGCCCGCTGGCTGGGCGGATGGAGGGGTGGAAATGCCACACAGAGCCTGGTCAACCATAGGGACATAGAGCTAGGCACCTTCTTCCTGCCTCCAGCTGTGGCAGGGAGCTGGGGCCAGGGGCGTGTCTGTCTTCTGCCTGGAGGCTCTGCCAGGCATGCCCGCAGGTGCAGCAGCCTTGCTCCTGGTGAGGTTGAAAGTTCTTGGTCTTTCCTCCCAAGCTGACTTCTCTCTCATGCTGTCTTTGGTGTGACCTGGACACTGAGCTGGGATGTCTGATTCTGTTTGGCCCTTCTCCAGCCTGGAGGGACTGGCCTGTAGTAAAAACAGACTGTTCCCTTCTCACACACATTGCTGCTGGTTTTAGCAGCCATGGCACTGTTCCCACATTTTGCCACCTGCAGTGGGCACAGGCCTAGCCTCATGCTGAATTGGCCCAGGAGAGGGCACTGTGCTGTAGTGGGCAGAGCACTCAGCCCCAAGTCTGCACCTGCCAGGCCCTAGGCACTTGGGTGTTTTCATATGCAAGAGCCCTCGCTGGCCCCCGTCCCCCCAGAGCAGCTCTCTTGGCTTCCCCATAGATCAGAGCAGCAGGGCCCTAGGGTCTGCTGGCATTCTCGACAGTCCAGGTCAGGGAGGGCCTCACCCCCCAGTCGCTCACAGCTCTGCTGTGACACCGTCATTTTCCTCAGAGCCTTGCTGGTTCCGAGAGTCTGGGCAGTATCTCCTGGCCTACTTGTGGCCTGCCCTCTCCTTAGCCCTGAGGTCCGTAGCCTCTTGCTCCCCTTTCTCTGAAATAAGTCATTCGGAATCCTGGTGCCTGCAGAAAGGAGAGAAGGAATTAGGGTGTGGGAGGCGCAGTAAGTGACAATAAATTAAGAGTCAGTAATAAGGATGGATACATAGATGTGCATAATTTTCAAATCTTAGCCCCTGGCTGCTGCTGCCTTCCCATTCCCCAGCAAAAAAGGGGAGGGGATGTTTAGAGCAATGCACTGAAGCTTCCAGCAGGAAGGTGGGGATTGTGTGGAATCAGAAATGGGATTCCATGCTGCCCATTGGGAACACCCTGGAAAATCCCCTTTGGATCTCAGTTTCCTTCTGAAACTTCTTGAAATCTGTTCTCTTTTCTCAAAAATTCCTTGTCAGTTTCCCTAATTAACACACTGCCTAAGAAGAATGCCGTAGAACAGACATGGAAGGAGAGCAAGCTTTGAAAATGGGCCACTCTATTTTCATGCTAAAAAATAGGGCAGGATGATGCCATATAGGACCCAGGTCCCACAAGTGCCCCCCGAGATAAAAACACCCATTTGGGGCTCTGAAAGGCGGCAGCCAGGCAGAGAGTTCAGGATGAGTCTCTCCAAATTCCAGCCCCTTTCACAAAGCCCTGAAACCTCCTTGAGACTCAAAAACCAGCGCTTGCAGCTCACTCAGCCAAGCTCCTCACAAGTGCCAGCAAGTAGATTAGTCATAATGAAACAAGGGGTGGCGAGGCCCATTGGCACTTCTGCCCAGGTCAGGTCATGGCACTGTGGTCTCCTCTCACCACCGCCCAGAATTCTCAGCACCCTGTTGGCTGCCAACACCTCTTTCTTTATAATTGCTCCTTGTCTCCTCACCGCTTACCTTGGCGGGAGGGGGTGGTAGGCTTGTGCGCAGAAACACCTTTCATTGCCCGGGAGGGGACGCGGGCCTCCAGGCAAATGGGACTCTCCATCAATTACTTCCGGGTTTTACCAGCCACGTGAACACCAGCTCCCTTTTACTTCCTGTGGGCCAACTTCCAAATCGCTTTGCAAAAGCAGTTTATGGACACTTTCTGAATATTTGGGGGGCACTTTAATGGGTCTCCAAGAAGGACAGTGGGCAAGAGGGTGAATCACTGCCAGCATCCTCACCCTAACTCAGGCTAGCTAAGCCCAACCTTGTCACTGATGTGCTTGTCCTCCCGACAGTAAGAAGTGTGCCATGCACAGGCAGAATGTGCCCAAAACAGGAAGAAGGCACATGCCCCTCAGAAGGCCCTCGTTGGCATGAAAGGGGAGTTTTGTTAACACCCTCCCACAGACGGGGAGTCTAGGGCCCCAGCTCCGCCTCGCTGCAGACTCTTGGGGACGTGCAGGGACAGCTACTAGAAAAATCCTTACAGAACTTCTCTTGGCCTCTTGTGTTTTCTTTACCTCTATTTCTTTCTGTACTTACCCAGTTCTTTGTGCTTCTACATTAATCACATGAGACTGCCCAGGTGTGACTGTTAAGTGACTGATTTCCTTATTCTGTGTTCTGTCAAACATCAGAGTTACTGCCACTTGATCACTCTTATTTCATAGACAGTGCAGCCTGATTTCTTTTAGGTCCATGCTTGGAACTGTTGGTCTTCAGTAATTGTTTTACATTGAGTAGGCCCTGTCCCCAGAAGAACCCAAAGCGTTTCAGCCCAGTGCCTCCTTCCTCGCTGGGATTCTGGAGCCTTCTGCAAGGTTGGATTGTCCCTGCACCTGCATCTCAGTGTTACCCCACCTCGGCCAGTGCCAATTCCCCAGGAAAGGAAAACCAGTGGAAGGGCACGGGCCCTGAGTTGTTCTGGTGACAGGCGCTCCTTAAGGTAGAATTAATTCCTGAAGACCAACACCAGGCAAGGTCCCAAGGGCACCGGGACTCAGGGCTTTCGTGGGTCTGGGTTTTCCTCAACAAAAACCTGGCGAAACCAGTGCCGTTTTCCTGGCAGAGGCCTAAATGAGTATGTTTTCATGCTGTTCTGATGCTTTTCCGAGGCTAATGAAGCCGGGAACACTGTATAAGAGAGTTCCAGAGAGGGGCGTAGCCCTGGCGTTTGGTTGCTTCTCAGAGCTCAAAACTGAAAACCAAAAAGCATAATGAGCCGACTGTCCTGTCCTGCACCTGAGGGAGAAGAGCCAAGCCGCAGGGCCGTGTTCCCCAATCTTGCTGGCACCGGGGTCTGGCTTCATGGAAGATAGTTTTTTCACAGACCGGGGTGGGCAATGGTTTTGGGGTGAGACTCTTCCACCTCAGATCATCAGGCCTTAGGAGCATGCAGCGTGGGTCCCTCACATGCTCGCTGCACAAGAGGTTCCCGCTCCCGGGAGAATCTCGTGCCGCCGCTGATCTGACAGGAGGCGGAGCTCTGGCTGCTACACTCACCAGCCAGCCACTCCCCTCCTGCTGTGCGGTCTGGTTCCTGAGAGGCCGTGAGTCTGTGACCCAGCCGGGGCCACGGCACAGGGGGTGGGGACTCCTGCCAGAGTAGTTTTCGTGGACAAAGTACAACCCGGTAACCAAGGAAGAGCTGGTATCAATTAACAGGATTACAGCGGCTTATTTATTTATGGTTGCCCTTTTCCCCAGAACTAAGACTCTCAAAAGACCAGGTTACAGTGACACCAGCTATAAAATTTCTTTCCCACCATTTTAGTACCAAGAGACTAGGTCAGCAGGTTATTTTAAAAGTAAACATTTTCTTCTAGAGTTTCATCTAATATGAATTACTGTGAACTAGCTGCTGCCTGCCTTTTGGCCAGTTCAGCTTTCTTGGGGCATTGGCGTTGGTAGAGGCACAGGAACGCTGGGGTGGAGGGTGCAGGGACGGGGCTCTGGGATCTCAGAGAAACAGGAAGCACTGGGTGCTCAGTGAGGAGAACGAAGGGCCGGGGAGGCAAGAGCCAGTCTGCACTGGTTTGCTGTGTCGCCGAGAGCCAGCAGCCATCCTTCGTGCCGCTGAAAAGACCGTGCTTAGGGCTTGTCTGTGTTTGCAACCAAGAAAGCCCTCTTCTCTACTGAAATACTTTCCCCAAATAAAAACAGACAGTAAAACTTGCAGTGCCTTCACGCCTGCTGTTTTCCCCACGGGTGACTGATGTTGGTCAGTTAGCCATGGGGGCCCTCGCCATGCTCACTCACAGAAGACGATGCTGGGAGACACAGTAGCGGCAGCAGCAGTAGCTAACATGTAGCACGCGCTGTGCACAGGCCCTGAGCAGTTGGTTCATGTAGCTGACCTTGGATCCTCACAGCAGCCGTAAGGGAGGCCCCGTGTTGCACATGGGGAAACAGGTACACAGGAGTTAGGCATGCTTGGCCAAGGCCACGTAACCAGTAAACTCAGAGTTGGGTAGAGGCTGTGCAGAGGACACAGGAGCTGCCGTTGATCGTTCCCTGCGCCCGGGCTCGGCAGCGTGGGCGAGAGGCAAGAGCTCTTTGCATAGATGCCCTGGAGAAGCCAGTGGGTGTCCATTTCATTACTCCTGGAAAATACAGTCTCCCAATTTATTTGACAACCATCCCAGAGTTGGGAATGTGCCTTTGGAAAGACAGCACATGAAGTAAAGGCAAAGGATTTCATCACTGAGGTGCAAGGGAGGAAGTCATCAACAGAAATGGAGGAGAATGCAGCCATCCGAATTGACTGTAAATAATATGAAATGGACCTTCTCTTCATTTTCTCTATATCATCCCTTGTTTTGGTCCTCTCAAATCAAGCCTGAAGTTTTGTTGTGAAGAGTAAGCCCTTCTTCCTTCATCCGTCCGCCCTGCCGGTGATGTGGAGGATGGGGGAACATGTTTGGGGGATGTTTTTTCTTCAAGTTCCAGTGTCACTGCTTCTAGCTTATCAATCTGTTGGCTTTTCCTCTACCACCTCATTTTCTGATACGCTTCAAAGGCCTGAGTGATGGTGGAGCTGACCCTTCCATTGTGTTACAGCTTCACAGCTGCCATTCACAGTCCTCTTACGACATTGCCTGCCCTGGGCCTGTGTGGGGTTTGGGATAGGGGAGGATGGGATGATTTTGTAGCTCTTTTTGTGCTGAATATGGACGTTCTGATCTACTCAGGTTTGGGCCACTCTGTACTGAACTCACACGTAAAGGAACTGACTCTTCAGTCTTTGGGCTAAGTGTGCGTGGGAAGTCCCGGTTGCGCCTGCCAACCGCAATGTGGTTCAGCACAGAGAGGTTTTCAAGAAGCCGCCTAGGCATGCGCGGCACAGCCTGGCCTGACTTCGGCAAGGCACACTGTGGCAGGGGCCCTCAGAGCTCTCAGGTTGGAGGTTTCTGGAAAATGGGGAGAAAGAAGGGTTGAGAACAGAGTAAAGGTAGACGTGTTTTTCCATGCCATGTTCTCCAGGGAGTTTTCTTCCTGGGTTTAGTGAGGCATCCTGCTGTAATGTCCAAGTAGAACGTTCTGTCTGTCAGAAGCTTCTAGCATCCAGCCAGGAGAAAGTGAGTGAGAGGGCGAGAAGCCCATCAGATTCATCTCTGTGGTCTCCTTTAATTCCTGCGGCCTCACGCACATGACACACATGGACGGAGGGGTAGGGGATGTGCAGGTGTCCTCCAGGGGCGTTGCTGGGAGGAGCAGAGTCGCCTTCCGTCAGTGGAGTTGTGCCTTGAGACAAGGGGAAGTTCGGGCGGCTCATGCAGCTTCTTGGGGTACAGGTGCCCAGCGAGTGGCAGGGACCACATTTGTCACAGCATGCACCTCTGTTGTGGATTTCCTGTCTGTGGATAGCAAGCCCAGAGCTACCTGTTCACCAGGCAGTCCTCGGTTGGTCCTCCATGTACTGCACTCCTGCTGGTCAGGCATTGCACCTTGGCATCCACGGTGAAGGGTCGTGAGCTCACCACTCTGAATGCAGCTGCTCAGATCAAGCCACAGTCAGAGCGTGCGGAGAATTGGTTGGTCGGCCTGTTTGGTGAGAGATTAGAAATGACTTGATCTAACTTGTAAGCCAGGGCTTCTCCAGCCCAGCACTGTGGACGTCTTGGGCTGGATCCTGCTTTGCTGTGGAGGGCTGTCCTGTGCCTCGTGGTGTGCCGGGTATATCCCTGGCCTCTCCCCGTCAGACATCAGTGGCACCCCCTCCCCAAGCTGTGTCAATAGAAAATGTCTCCAGGCATTGCCAGGTGACCCAGGGGAAAAATCACTACAGTTGAGAACCACTCAACTGTAGAACTAACTGTAGATCTAGACTACAGTTAGAAGAAAGGACATGACCTTGACATGCTATCGGCCTCAGTTATATTGTGGGAGGAGTGAGAGTGGGATAGAGGAGTCCATCAGGATAGAGGGCGGCGAGAATCAGAAAAGTGATCCAGAATGGCGTTGCCAGCTCCCAGCCCAGGCCTCCAGACCTGTCAGCCCCCACAGAACCGTGAACGCACTTCCCGGTGGCTGTGCTTCCTCGGAACATGTCGGGACCCCATACGAAGACTGCATGCTATAGGACAGACGGTGCAGATCGTTTTAGAAGGCAGACCTACAAAATAAAAGCGGAGATCCTGTGTTGTTTTCTGTACCCCAGTGGATGGGCACATCCCTTGGTGGTGGTCCCAGCCTCGGAGAATGGAGCTAGGTCTCAGTAGAACCAGCACAGATCTTGAAACGGAAGATGTTAGTTTGAGTTTCAGTTCTGCCACCTGTCCTGCTTGCCGTCATCACCTCTGTGGGCCTCAGTTTCACCACGTATAAAATTTTTAAATGAAGAAAAATGCTACCTGCTCCTCTGTCTGCTAAAGTTGTTGTGAAGAGCACATAAGAGGTATGAAACTTGTTTATTTAAAAGCATTACAAGAGTATCAAATATGATTGTCATTGGCAGGGATTCCAGGAAATGCTGGAAGAATTGGAGTGAGGGTGAATTAGGATGGTTTCTACTGGCTGTTTACAGGTCTCCCTCTCTGGCCTGTGCCTGCTGTGGGGTTAGAACAAGGTGGCTCATTGAGCCAACAGAAATTGGGGGAAGCAGAAGAGGTGTGAGCTTGGCTGTCTCCAGGCTGCAGCAGAGTGGGCTGGGGGCGTTGACCTGCGTTGGGTGCCAGCTGTTTGAAGCACTATGAAATCTCTATGGGCTGCTTGGCTAGATTTGGCATTGCTTTTTCCCTCAGCCTGCGTGAATGGGATGTGAAGGCACCTCCTGATTCCATGACACCCTAGGGGCTCTTCACTATAGTAACGAAAGCACAAACAATCCTACACAGGATTTACATTAAGCTAAATACTCTTTTTTTTTTTTTTTTTTGAGACAGAGTCTCGCTGTGTCACCTAGGCTGGAGTGCAGTGGCATGATCTCGGCTCACTGCAGCCTCCATCTCCCAGGTTCAAGCAGTTCTCCTGCCCCAGCCTCCTGAGTAGCTGGGATTACAGTCACATTCTCCCATGCCCGGCTAATTTTTGTATTTTTAGTAGAAACTGGGTTTCATCATGTTGGCTAGGCTGGTCTCAAACTCCTAACCTCAAGTGATCCTCCCGCCTCAGCCTCCCAAAGTGCTGGGATTACAGGCGTGAGCCACCAAGCCCGGTCTTCATGAAGCTAAATTTTCAACTCCTAACCTGAAAGTCGGAAATGTGCGTGGGAGCCAGGTAGCTTTCTCTTAGGCAGAGCAAGGGTTTATGTGTGGTCCCAGGGCTTGTCTGGGGTTGCTGGTTAGACCCAGGAAGGAGCCTCGGTGTTACCCTGTGGCCCATTTGGAGGAGAGGAGGGTACCTGATTTCCTCTTTTGGAATCAGTGCGTGATTGGATGCTTTATAGGTGATGATAGACCTGCAGCTGCTCAGCTGCTGCTGATGCTGCAGAAAGGGTGCCCCGAGCCTGGGCTATGCGCTCCTGCACCGTCAGCCTTTGTTCTTAGTGTCTGTCTTCTCGTTAAGAGCCTCTCCATCCCTAGACACTAATGATTCTCTTCCAGGCTAGCCTCAGTGATCCCCTGACAGGTGAAAACGGAAGTGTGGCTGTGATCGATGTTTCTCTTCCAGGCTGGCCTCAGTGGCCCTCTGACAGGTGAAAATAGAAGTGTGACTCTGATAGATGTTTCATAGGGTAGCCTTGGACACTGCTGCAGGCAACTTTCATTTCTTTCCAGAAATCCATCTGCAGCTAGCCAAGGGAGTATGTATATGTGATTTTATGTCTCTGAAAGAAAGGCATCTGAACCTATTTATGAGAGAGCCTTTTGTTGGAACGTGGGTTTGTCTCTGTGGATCCTGCGATGGAGACTGAGCCTGCCTGAGGCTGTGCGGCTGCTCACTGGAGGGTCACATCAGAGCTGGTTTTGGAGGCATTCTGGACTGCGAGGGCCAGGGGCACTCTGCTCTGGAGGACGGGAGGGTTGGAATAGAGCCCGGAGTCTCGGGAAAAGCACGTCAGCCTGGACTTGCTCGTGCTGATCCGTGTCCTCCTCTGCCCTTCCCCCGCCACGTGTCAACACTGGGCCCCTTTCTGGTGAGCAAGCTGCTTCCCAGAACCAAACTCCTCTCTACCGTGAAGTCAAGTGCTTGTGTCAGGACATCAAGCCATTCGAGGTAGTCTCTTTTCAGAACTCTGACGCCCTCTGTGCCATTGGCATCTTCACCAGAATTTCTCTCTTGAGTGCTATGAGAACTGTTGCTGTCTCAGTAGACTTGCCCTTTCCATGAGCTGGCAGCTCCCATTGGTTCTTGGGGCCCTGCATAGCACCAAGCGACCTGACAGGCATAGTGGTCATAAAGTCTCTGCGTTAAGATGAGGAAACCAAGGCCAGAATGTGCTCAACATTACAGTGAAGCGAAGCTCAGACACAGGATTAGAACTCTTCAGCCTGATCACCTACTCAAAACACTTTATGGACTATCTACCCTGATGCACTGATGGCTTCAGGAACACAAAGATGATGAGAATAATCGCTCTCCCCAGCGGAGCCTCTGGTTTTGGAGTCCATTCAGACCTGAACAGAAGGGGAGGGATGCCCTAATAAAGATGCGTGTAAAAGCCCTTCAAGGGTGCAAAGTGGAGCCAGAAGCAGGATCCGGTAACGACAGCAGAAGTAGGGGAGAAGCCATCCTTCCTGTCTTCACCTGCCCCTCAGGATTTGAGAGGTCAGCCCTGCAACTATTGACTTGACGGATTACTTGTTATTTAACTGTAGGGAACCTCCGGTTCATGAGCCACATATTTGACCAAAGAGTTAAAATATTTCAAACCCCAGTGCATAACCACTACCCTTTCTGAGATCTTACCCGGCTACATCCGGGTGGGCAGATAAGGAAGATAGACAGCTAGAGCACAGCACTCATGCAATTTAAGAGGAGACCCAGCTGAATTCCAGTGCTTTAGACATGTCCACAGCCTCCCAACACCAAGAAGCAGCCATCAGGAAGGATGGCCTGGCCAGCTGATACGAATCAATTCAAGGTTTACCTGTGAGATGGTATAACACACGAAAAATATGTTTTCAGGAGAGCTGCATGACACACCGGTGAGTTGTATGTTACTGGAGAATTGGGTGTATAGCTTAAAAGAAACCTCTTTGCCTTGACCAGATACATTGATGTGTGCCAGGATTTCCATCTGCCAAAAAGGCACCTTGGGAGATGATGTAGTAATAACAGTAAAAATACCCTAACAGTAACAAACTAACTTGGTCAGGCACAGTGGCTCACGCCTGTAATCCCTGCACTTTGGGAGGCCGAGCCGGATGAATCACCTGAGGTCAGGAGATTGAGACCATCCTGACCAACATGGTGAAACCTCGTCTCTACTAAAAATACAAAAATTATCTGGGCATGATGGCGTGCACCTGTAATCCCAGCTACTCGGGTGGCTGAGGAAAGAGAATTGCTTGAACCTGGTAGGCGGAGCTTGCAGTAAGCTGAGATTGTACCACTGCACTCCAGCCTGGATGACAGGGTGAGACTCCCTCTCAAATATATATATATATTCCATTCTGGGCCAGGCACAGTGGTTGACACCATAATCCCAACACTTTGGGAAGCCAGGGCAGGAGGATCACTTGAGGCCAGGAGTTTGAGACCAGCTTGGGCAACATAGCGCAAGACCCTGTTTCTTAAAAAAATTCAAAAATTAGGTGTGATGGCGCACACCTGTAGTCCCAGCTACTCAGGAGGCTGAGACGGGAGGACCACTTGAGCCCGTGATTTCGAAGCTGCAATGAGCCATGATTGCGCCCGGGCACTCCAGCTGGGACAATAGAGTGAGACCCTGTGTCAAAAACAAACAAATTCCTGCATGCTCGAGTGAAAGGACCGTTAGAGACTAGGGTTAGCCTTGGCTGTGGCTCAAGTGAGTCTTTGGACATGTTATTCAACATCACTGACTCAGAACCCTCAGTGTAATCACAGGGACTTGTGGGATCTTGTGACGTTCAAGGCTGCGTGTGTAACCTGCCCGTTGTCGTGCCCGACACAGGCAGTCGCTCAACAAACACTGCTGCTTCTCCCTCATCGCCCGCTTCACAGGCAAGAAACACCTCATGTCATGTGATCTTGGAGAACTCTTGTGAACACACACTCCGTGCCAGTAGGAAGCCACAGAAGTTGTTTGTTGGAGGCAGCGTGTGAGGACAGAAACCACCCTGCCATAGCAGTGGCTTAGAAACTTGCTTTCCACACACAGCTCTGGGGCTTGCCCTCCTGGAATGAGAACATAGCTGTCAACAGTACAAAAACGTGAGTCCCATCAAGCAGCCTGCCAAGGCAAGTAACTGGGGCAGCAGAGGAGAAAAGCCCAAGTTGGTGGCAGCAGGTGTCTGAGAATGAGCGCAGGAAGACCTTTTGTACACTGTAGGTCTCTTTAACAAACCCTCTGAATCTCTCCTCCCCGGGGGTGACTTCTCCTAAAAATAGGCTAGAGCCCTTCTCCTGCAGATACCAGATGACGTGGAGGAACAGTGAAGTCCCCGAGGCAGGTAGTGACCCATCCCACTACTTCAGGTTTCTTTTTTTTTTTTTTTTTTTTTTTTTTGAGACGGAGCCTCGCTCTGTCGCCCAGGCTGGAGTGCAGTGGCCGGATCTCAGCTCACTGCAAGCTCCGCCTCCCGGGTTTACGCCATTCTCCTGCCTCAGCCTCCCAAGTAGCTGGGACTACAGACGCCCGCCACCTCGCCCGGCTAGTTTTTTATATTTTTTAGTAGAGACGGGGTTTCACCGTGTTAGCCAGGATGGTCTCGATCTGACCTCGTGATCTGCCCGTCTCAGCCTCCCAAAGTGCTGGGATTACAGGCTTGAGCCATCGCGCCCGGCCACTACTTCAGGTTTCTAAGTCAGGATGGCACCCATGTTGCCAATGGGATCTCCTGCGGAACTTTAGCTCAAAGCAAGATAGGAGCGAACCAGTATCCGAGCTGATTCTTCACTGTATTTTGACCAACCCAGATCAAGGCAGCGGGGTCCTTCTCAGCTTCGTACATTCCGTAGGCCTGGCCCTAAACAGGAAAATGTCTAGGGAGACATGGTTCCGAACGTTTCAGAACAGCCGCACTTCACGTGGTTTCATCCCTGTTTCCCAGTGTGTGAGGACATGTGGGGGAATGTAGGGACTGTATTGTTTACAGCTTGAATGCGGTCAAACAGATGGAGGCATGGGTCCCCCTTACAGCCCTGTCCATGATCTGGGCTCTGTGCGAAGAGGGCATCCCGATTTCACAGGGTGATTTTGTGAGTTTCTGAGAGCAGTGGATCAGGCAGCACGAACGTGACTGTGACCAATTTTGCTGCGGACTTGGGAACTTGGACTCATGCTGCCAGCCTGGTCATCTCTTCAGGTTTCTCTTCCTTACATCTCCCCTGAGACTTTGCAGTTCAGAATGGGTTCATGGCTTGGTGCTTCCTTTAGTTCAAGAAGATTGGGGCGGGGAAGGCTTTGGGTGGACATGTGGGGAAGGCAGCTGAAATGACGTTAGCTGGGCTGGGCGTGGTGGCTCTTGCCTATAATCTCAGCTACTTGGGAGGCCGAGCTGGGAGGATTGTTTGAGACAAGGAGTTCAAGACCAACCTGGGCAACATAGTGAGACCCTGTTCCTACAAAAACACAAATAAGAGAAATAACCAAGATGAAATGATGTTAGTTGATCTTTCTTCAAAGTCACAGCAAAAATACCCAGTACTGCCTGGTAAAAGCAGCAGCAGGAGTGACAGGGACTAGCTTAAGGAGAATCTCTGAATTCCATAATGGCAGGAGCATACTTCTCAAATGGATGAGTCATTTCAAATCACAGCTCCATTCTTGCCGGAAGGTGACCACAGTGGGCCCCTTTTATCTCCCTGGGGTCATCAGCCTCTCTTAGCAGATGGGTGACACCCATACGCTATCCAAATGTGGGCCGCCCCAGGGCACAGATCTTGTCTGCTGTGTCACTGGCTGGAAGCAGGCGGTCAGGAAACATTTGTTCAATCAGTGATGGGATGAATGAACCTCTGCAGCCATCCTACTTACAGACATGGGAAACAGGACGGGAATCAGTCTCTGCACACAGCACCTTTCCCTCAGTCCTTGTCAGACTCGGATTCCATTCAAACTTCCCCAAGCTTATAAAGAAGGAAAAGAAAAAGGAATGGCAAGACAGGCCAGAAAGAGGCTGAAAAGGCCCTTGACATCCTGATTTCCGATGTGACACCCTTCTCGGTGGCCCAGAGCCCTGAAGTGCCCTCAGCAGCTGCCCTGCCGAGTACGGGGGCTTTGCCACCACGGCAGCGGGGAGGAAGAGGAGCTGCCTGCTGAGGCCCTGAGCAGACCCCGCCTGTTTATATCCTCTGCACCCGCCTATGCCTCTCCAGGAGTCAGGTGGAAGCAAATAAAGCTCCCTGCCAGCTCTTGCCCGTCAGCCAAGAGCAGGTTGTCCTGTTAGGAGAAACGTTTCTTCCAGAATGATGTATGGAGCTCGTGCAGGCAGTGACATTCCAAAACAGAACCTGAGGTGAGGCCCAGAGCCGCCTTCCTATTTAGGATGTGGCCCAGATCCTGGGAGCTGTTTCCTTGTGGTATGTGTGGGGCTGTAATTGGCCTCCCGGTGACCTGAGAGCTGCCTGCCCTGACCCAGTGAAGACTTGGCCTTGGAAATGATTGCGGGTCTCACAATCATTTGTGAAGTGATCCCGCGTTGAGCTGGAAAGTCGCTGTTGGGTTGTTGCTGCACTAAGGCATGTGAGGTAGAGGGCTGGGGGTGGGGCCCGCTAGCCGGACAGGCAGGGTGGACTTCGGCTTTGCAATCCAGCACCTTGCAAAGCGCGTCATTACATCTGCACTCCTGCTGTCTCCTGGGCTCTGCCATTAGTTGAGGAGGGAGGAGGTCACAGGGCCGTCTTCGCTGCCCAGGCCCCCACTGTTACTGCTTTCACTGTCTTGGTTTCTCATCACCGTCTGATTCATCTGACAGACAGCCCCTTCCTCAGGACAGAGAATCCGGGATGCTGATTATTTTGATTTGTTTGTGCGTGTGGTTTTGTTTCTTGTTTTTTTTTTTTAAATTTCTCATGGCACTTTGAGATGAAGGGCTGGGAATGTGGAGCATATTTTGGCAGTTGGTGAGTTTGGGGTCCTTGCCCAGTGTCCTCTAAGTGCCACCTTCCCTCTGGCCTGCCAGTGTGCCTCCATGTCCCTGTCTCGCCACAGGGTGAGCCGGAGCTCCGTGTGGACCTGCTCAGTGGCCTGGTGGGTCTGGCACAGGAGAGGCAGCTGGCCTCCCACCTCCCCTTTTCCACCGTCCCCCGCGCAGCGTTTCCGGAGGCTTTCTCCGGGGACTGGCGTGTGAAGGACCTGCACGGTTCCCAGAGCTTCTGGTTTCTTTTTTGTGGGTTGTAGCCAAGCCCCAGATTAAATCAGCGTTTCCCCTTCCAGAGCCCCGGCCCTGGGCTTGGACTGCCACGTGCCGTTGCCTGACAAGCCATCGGTCTGCGGGGTTTGCAGAATCTCCAGGGCAGTAACAGTGGGAAGACTGAGTGCCTGTCATTCCAGATGCCAGATTCTCTGCTCCAAGAAGCCTGCGTGAAGTGCTGTGTCCCTCACCTGGAAAATTACAGCGGGGAGGAGACAGTGGTGAAGATGCCCAAAGGGGAAGGCTAGGGCTGTTATCAGTCTAGGGACAGCATGGTGATCTCCTGAGTGATGCCTTTCCTCCTCAGGTTCAGATCTTGGCTCCAGGGCTCACTAGCTGTGTGAACTTCAGTTACTTCATTTGCAAATGACAGTGCCTCACAGAATGTATTTATCTTGCAGCTGGCTAACTCCATATGCCTCCGGAACACCTTTCTTGACTCTACCAGGCGTGCTCACTCACCGTCTCTGTGTTCTCCCTTGGGACCACGTGCATACTCGCTCATGGTACTTGACACATTGGACTGAAATGATTTCTACAGGACCCTCTGCTAGCCTGCAGCTCTTTTAGAGTAGAGAGTGTTTTAATCTGCTTTGTTTTCCGTGGTCCTAGTAGCATGCTTGCCAGACAGTATGAGTTACCCACGCCAAACAGACATCTCTTGGATGTTTTCCTTCCTGAGTGTTTGTTCACTCTACTGTAAAATCGCTTCCATCTGAATTGTTGCTTGTTTCCCGGAAGTGATGGTTCTTACCCTGTTTTTCTTCTCCCATCTGAAAGAAATATCCCTTTTTATTCCGTGTTTATGGAATTCCCAGAAAGCTGATTCTTGGGTAGTTGCTTGATCTCCCTTTCTCATCTGCTTTCCGTTGAGTGGCAGTTGTCAAAAATAAATGATGGAAAGAATCGAATGGCGCCGCAGTCAGGGTATCCTCAGGCCTCTCCCCTTCATGATGGGGAGGCTGTGGATTTTGATGAGAAGGAAGGATGGGAAGACTGGTATTTGGGGATGAGGAGCTGGTGCAGTTAGGGCCTTTGCTCTCCCGGGGCCTGGGAGGGCAGGTCTGGAGAAACTTGAGGCCGGATGTGTCAGAGTTGCTCTCTGCCTGTTTTCTGCATTACCTGTAGTGCACATTCCCTCACCTTCCAGATGCCCTAGCCCAGCATCATAGCATATTCTTCTGTGCCCTGAGCTCAGTGTTGGAGAATGGAGCAGTGATGTTTAGAAAAGACCCCCACCAAGGAGCCAAAGGCTCAAACAGGTGGGCACAGGTACAGGGCACCAGTGAACCCAGGTATTCGTGTTTTGCCCCTTCATCACACCGTTACCTGAATCTGTATATAAATACGCCACTGGATCTTGCTTTTCTAGTAAAGATTCTCTAGTAAATTTGAAAGATGCTATTTGCTGGAGGATGCCAGTAATTCCAACAGATGTGCCAAGACCTTATCCGGTGACTGCCGGGGTTCATTAAAAGCTCTTTCTGAGGCCGCCACAAAGACGTTCAAACACTGCACACGACAGAAGTGCAGGCCTTCAGAAAACACTTCACGCACAGCCTGTCACAAAAATTGCTAAATCACCCGCTGCTTTCCTTTAGCTGGTTTTTGCCTGATGGACCACCTGTCTCTCAACACTGGCTTGTATGATGTGGCATGCCAAAACCCAGCGTTGTCTCCTAGAGCTTAGAATGTTGTAGGAATCGGTAACCTGCCCAGCCAGGATGCCAGGCCAGTCATGACCTGCTCCCTCCGGCACCTCTGCCCCTTCTCTGCCTCCTTAAAGGTCTGGTAACACGGCCGGGCGTGGTGGCTCACACCTGTAATCCCAGCACTTTGGGAAGCCAAGGTGGGCAGATCACGAGGTCAGGAGATCGAGACCATCCTGGCTAACACGGTGAAACCCCGTCTCTACTAAAAAACAAAAAATTAGGCTGGGCACAGTGGCTCATGCCTGTAATGCCAGCACGTTGGGAGGCCGAGGCAGGCAGATCACGAGGTCAGGAGATCGAGACCATCTTGGCACCACTTCGGCTCACTGCAAGCTCCACCTCCCAGGTTCACGCCATTCTCCTGCCTCAACCTCCCGAGTACAGGACTGTAGTACAGGACTACAGGCGCCTGCCACCTTGCCTGGCTAATTTTTTGTATTTTTAGTAGAGACGGGGTCTCACCATTTTTGTCAGGATGGCCTTGATCTCCTGACCTCGTGATCCGCCCGCTTCGGCCTCCGAAAGTGCTGGGACTGCAGGCGCCCGCCACCAGGCCTAGCTCATTTTTTGTATTTTTAGTAAAGACAGGGTTTCACCCTGTTAGCTAGGATGGTTTCAGTCTCCTGACCTTGTGATCCGTCCATCTTAGCCTCCCAAAGTACTGGGATTACAGGCGTGAGCCACTGTGCCCGGCCAGAGTGATGGGATTTTAAAATCACCTGGTGTGACCCCCGCGCACACAAAGGACTCAGGCCGAGGTCGCCAATGATGCTGAAACCACAGGGTGAAAGGACGCAGCCAGGGCACCCCGTGGCTTCTGGGCATCACCCACGGAGGACTGATGGGGAAGTGTGCCTGTGCGTTGGAGAGAGGCCTGGGCGCCACCTCCGTGAGTGGTCAGGCCTGGTGTCCTTCCTCTGAGCAGCGGTGTTGCAGTAGGGGCAGCATCACCCACGTGGCCTTATGAAACAGAAAGTGCCTTATCTAACCGTGGGGAGACAGATCCGCAGTGTGAGACGTTCTGCAGGCAGCTGGCCAGGCCGCCTCAGTGGCGGGGCACGTACCTGGTGGGGACTTGGATCCCGGGGCAGGCCACAGTGGGGGATGCACCTGATAGGGGCCTGGATCCCTGGGGCAGGCCGTGGCGGGGGTATGAACCTGGTGGGGGCCTGGATCCCTGGGGCAGGCTATAGGGGCGGGGGGGCGTGAAGCTGGTGGGGGCCTGGATCCCTGGGGCAGGCTGTGGTGGGGCGTGAACCTGGTGGGGGCCTGGATCCCTGGGGCAGGCTGCACCGGGGATGCCCTTCTCAGGCAAGGCTGCTTCAGGGGCACCTGGCTCCTGGCTGCCTGCGGTCTGTCCCACACCCCTCACCACCAGTCACCCTTGCAGGGAGACTGTGTCTCCCCTCTGGGGGCTGGGGTTCAGGGTGATGAAGGAGAGAGAACGCCCTGACCTAGAGGGCAGACAGGGCTGCTTTCCTTCCTCCTATGTAGCGAAATTCCCCCTCTCACGCCAGGGTCCTCTTCTGGCCTGTGGCAACTCCGTGAATGCTCTGGCCTTCGGCCTGCCCCATGTCCTGGCAGGAGGGCCCGCAGCCTGGGTGTCAGCCCCCACCCCCACTCCCCGTCTGTGGTTGGAGCTCAGTGCGGTGCTTCTGTGCTTGTCCTGCAGGTTCAGGCGTGAACGGCCTGGAGGAGCCCAGCATCGCCAAGCGGCTGAGGGGCACGCCAGAGCGGATTGAGCTGGAGAACTACCGCCTTTCCCTGAGGCAGGCCGAGGCGCTGCAGGAGGTGCCCGAGGAGACTCAGGCCGAGCACAACTTGAGCAGCGTGCTGGACACGGGCGCCGAGGAGGACGTCGCCAGCAGGTCAGCGCGCAGGGCTGCAGGGTGCCCACCCACCACCCGGCCCTAACAGCCTCCTCACCTCTGCGTGCCTCAGTTTCCTCTCCGTGAAGGGAGGTAACGTAGTTGCCTCCTCACGGAATTGGCGTGCGGGGAGAGTGAGTCCATGCCCCGACTGTTGAGAGCAGCACTTGGCTCACGGAGGCCTTGCAGGTGGCTCTGCACAGTGGCCTCACTGGGTCCTCCTCACAGGAGCCCCATAAAGTAACCAAGACGCTGACAGTGACCACGGCTGGGGTCACAGAGGCTGGAGCCGAGATTCCAACTCAGGCTTCCCAGGTGCCAGCCCAGGAGGCCTGCTGTCTTCCCTGCTGCCCACAGTCCATTCTCCCCAGTCCCTTTTAGGTTCTTGGCCTCATCTTGCAGTCAGTGAGGACTCCTCCATCAGACTCAATTCAGAGATTCAGGAAGTATTTATTCCTTGAGGACCTGACATGTCCCCAGCTCCAAGTTTGTCATTGGAAAGGGAAGTAGCAGGCTCCGCCCCCCAGTTATTTACAGATTCAGCAGAGGGAACCGGGTGATTCAGCCGCCAGCGCACCGCCAGCGCGCTTCACGGGGCCATCTTGAGGGAGGCCAGCCCATCTCCCCAGGCATCTTTTTTTCTCCTGTAGGTAAAGAAAGGGACTGAAAATTTGTGCCCCAGGGGCCACGTGCAGCACCAGTGGATGCATGCTTAGGCAGTTCCTGAGCTATAATCACTTCCAGCTGGCTGATGCCTTTGGGGATGTGCGTGCTTTAATTCCAGGACTCCTTGTATCTGCTGCCCTTCACCCCAGGGCTCCCAGTGTCAGCGGAGAAGGCTTCAAAGTGCTCAGCCAATTACAGATGATCACAAGAGCCAAGAACCAAAAGGGGGGCCAGTGTCCTGCAGGGCTTCAGGACAGGAACTCAGGCTGCAGCCCCAAGGGGCGGAGGCCCCAAGTCGCCTTGGAGAGCGTTTGAATCACACACTAGGCACCTTGATTTAGCCACGATGAAGGGAACATATGGGGATAAGGAGAGCAGAGCAGTTTTTTTTTTTTTTTTTAAGGTCCAAGAACACTTTCCAGAAGGTGTTTGCTGGGACAAGCTGCTTTCAGCTGCACCCACCACCTCAGCCCTCGTGTCAGACACCCTCTGACTAGATGCGTTCTTGGGCTGCCTCCCAGACGGCTCCTCCATGCATGCCAGGGGCAGCCTCTGCCTTGGCGTCTGCAGTTCCAAAGCTGTCACCGATGACGCATCCTTATCTAGAATTCTGCTTCTCTATCCAGGGCACCCACAGAGGCCCCACCGTCCTCACTGTGCCCAGATGAAGGGGAGCCCATATTCTCTCTTCACTGGCCCTGCAGTGATGGTGAGAGATGCGTGTGTCAAAACGCATTTAGAAACCCTTGAGCAGAACTACTGGCTTGACCTTGGGCTGAGTGTGCTTCAGCGCCTTTTTCTCCACTGTAATTTATAAACTGTGAGAGGCAGGGGGCAGCAAGTTCATGTAATGTAGCAAGGACATTCCAGGAAGGCTAACCCCTGGCATTTAGAGCAGGCACCTGTAATCCCAGCACTTTGGGAGGCCAAGGTGGGCCCATCACTTCAGGTCAGGAGTTCAAGACCAGCCTGGCCAACATGTTGAAACCCTGTCTCTAATAAAAATACAAAAATCAGCTGGGCATGGTGGTGCACACCTGTAATCCCAGCTACTTGGGAGGCTAAGGCACCAGAATTGCTTGAACCTGGGAGGCGGAGGTTGCAGTGAGCCGAGATCACGCCTCTGCACCACTGCACTCCTGCCTGTGTGACAGAGCGAATCTCCATCTCAAAAAAAAAATTAAGATTGAAATTAAAAATTAAAATAAAGGCCAGGCACAGTGGCTCACACAAGAGAATCACTTGAACCCAGGAGGCGGAGGTTGCAGTGATCTGGGATTGCACCATTGCACTCCAGCCTGGGAGACGGTGAGACTCCACCTCAAAAAAAAAAAAAAAAAAAATTTAAATTAGCATTCGGTGCTATACAGAATGAAAAATAGTCTCTTAAAAGTGAAGAGCTGGGCGGTGGCTTACACCTGTAATCCCAGCACTTTGGGAGGCTGAGGCAGGTGGATCACTTGAGGCCAAAAGTTCAAGGCCAGCCTGGCCAACATGGTGAAACCCCGTCTTTTCTAAAAATACAAAAAATTAGCCTGGTGTGGTGGCCATCGCCTGTAATCCCAGCTACTTGGGAGGCTGAGGCAGGAGAATCACTTGAACTCGGGTGGCAGAGGTTGCAGTCAGCCAAGATTGTGCCACTGCACCCCAGCCTGGGCGACAAGAGCGAGACTCCATCTCAAAAAAAAAAAAAAAAAAAAGTGAAGAGCCCAAGCTGGTGCGGTGGCTCATGCCTGTAATCCCAGTAGTCTGGGGAGGCTGAAGCAGGCAGATCACCTGAGCCCAGGAGTTTGAGACCAGGCTGGGTAACAGGATGAAACCCCGTCTCTTCAAAAAATACAAAAATTATCCGGACCTGCCTACCTGCCTATAGTTCCAGCTGCTCAGGAGGCTGAGGCAGGAGAATCACTTGAACCTGGGAGGCGGAGGTTACAGTGAGCCAGGATCATGCCATTGCACTCCAGTCTGCCAGATAGAGCAAGACCCTGTCTCAAAAAAAAAAAAAAAAGCACCCCGGGGAAGGAGCTATACATGTTGTCTTACTTCCCTGGGTGGCCGTAGGACACAGGACGGGAAGTGTGTGGTGGTTTTCTCTGTCTTCCCTACAGCACCAAGCACAGAGTTGGGTGCCCTTCCAGCCCTCGTCCTTCCTTGCTGAAATGTTAGACTGGAAGATGAGAAATGGTATCATTTTAAGGCATTAACCATTCCAGCCAAGGAACTCTCATTTCACAAGTTTAGTGGAACTCTTAACGTTGGCCTCTGCTGCAGGGGACAGCAGCGTGATGTTTCAGAACCTGACTTTGGAGTCAAAGCCTGGATTTGAAGTCCAGCTCTGCCACCTGCTAGCTGTTGGCAATTTACTCAACCTCTCCATGCCTCAGTTTCCTCATCTGCAAAGGTGCTGCACTTGATAGGTTTTGAGGATTAAGTCATATGAAGCACGGACAAAGGCCGATGCCCGGAGTTACTGCTGCTGTTCCTCTCCTGGTGCAGCACAGGTCTCCCTCACTGGGAGGGGCAGGGCCAGGCAGTCGTCTTGTATTGGTTTCCTTAAACAGGGGGTTAATGCCCGGACGTGGGCTAGGCTCAAACTCACCCTGTCCGAGAATGTTGGTAACCAAGCTTTCCCATGCCAGAGTCACCCAGGGCTTGTGATGAAAGCACAACACGTTGGGCTGAGTTTCTGATTCAGTGCCTCTGGGGTAAAGCCCCAGAATTTTTAGTTCTAAAAAGTTCCCAGGTGCTGCTGTGGTCCGAAGACCACAATTTGAGGAACACCCCTTTAATTTTTCTAAATTTCTCTGATGATAAACATCACCTGGGATGCTTGGTTAAAAATAAAATTGCAGCCAGGCATGGTGGCTCACACCCGTAATCCCAGCACTTTGGGAGGCCGAGGCAGGAGGATTACTTGTGTCCAGGAGTTCAAGACCAGACTGGGCAACAAAGCAAGATCCAGTCTCTACAAATTAGCCAGCGTGGTGGTACGCTCCTGTGGTCCCAGCTCCTCAGGAGGCTGAAGCGAGAGGATCACTTGAGCCCAGGAGTTCACTGCCTGGGTGACAGAGTGAGACCCTGGCTCAAAAACAAAACAAAACAAAACAAAAACAAATGTAATTTCTAGGCCCTCCCTGGAGTATCTAATTCAGTGGGTTTGGGGTGGAGGCCAGGACTGTCAGTGTCTAACAGATCCCCCAGGTGAGTCTCATAATCGATTCATGGTTTAGTCACACAAGCGCCTATAAATCCTAAACCTTGTCACAGACCCTTGGCCCAGGCCTAATTTGCTTCATGCCTCTACCTTGCAGTCAAGGTGGGGCCTGTCTCCTGGAGGAGACCCTGGAAATAGCACCCTTGTTTTCACTGGAAAGGTCAGTTGGCCAAAGCCCGGGGAGAGCTGGCTTTGTGATGTTAGTGGTGTTTTTCCATGATTGCCTTCCTTTCTGGAAGAATGTGCCCCAGGCAGCAAAGGCAGCTGGTGCAGTGCCCGTGTGCTGAAGATGTTCAGCGTTTCCACATTCTTGGCTCTGGGGAGAAGTCAGGAGGGCTAGCACACACAGACGTTTTCTGATGAGACAGGCGAGGTCACAGGAAAGTAGATGGCACGCGTTGCTCTCTGTCAGAATAACACGCAAGTGAGAGAAGGCTGCTCCTTCAAGGCTGGCCGTGAATAAGTGGGGATTTCTGCCTGTTCTCTCCCTCCCGCCTCACCCACTTTTCCTGCAGAGGCAGTTCCTGAGCCATTGCCGAGCAGGATGCTAGTTTTAGCGTGGATTACATTTCCACCGGGTGAAGCTTGCCGCATGATGTCCATTTTCTCCAGCCACCTGCTCAGCATTAGAGTGTTTGCACAGTTGTCAGGGAAGGGAAACCCAGGGGTACAGCCCAGTAGGACAGAGGATTGCCGAGTCCCTCTGATTACGAGTGGGTTAATTTAAAAGTGAAAACCATGGTTCCCCGTTGCCCTTTGAAAACCACCCAGGAACTTCAAGTGGTTCCTGGCAGCAGCCTGTTCATTCGTGGTAGGGTCTGCTTGAATTCCTGGTCTGCACTTCTCAGGTTACATCCAGGCAGTCGGGAGCTTGATCGAGACCTTCTCCCTGGTCTTGTCACTCTGACAGAGGCTACTGGCTGGGAACGCTTGGGTTCTGGGAGAACCACCCAGGAAGGCACAGTGTGACACCGTGTGGGCCCTGGTGGGAATCCCAACTTCTTATGCAAATGACTCGACTTCCTTAGGCTTCAGTCTCATCATTTATAAAAGCAGAGCAGCCCCGGGGCCTACAGCATTTGTGTGATTAAATGAGCTACCCAGGGAAAGCAGCTTGTGCTGCGGGCACACGGTCAGGGCCACCCTCCGTCAATCACTGTCATCCTCGGATCTACCCCTCTTGACACGCAGAGGGCTGCAGAGCACATCAAGTAGGTCTAACCTTGTCTGTTTAGAATCAAGTGGGTGTGCCCGTTGGATTTCTTTCCCATGCTAGGTCCGCCAGTGTCTCAGTGAGAAGACAGCTGGGGGGAAATTCAGAGCAGGTGCTTTGAGTTGAGTAGCTGGGTATAAACTGAGGCAGGGAAGGATTTTGCTGGACACTGTTATAACTGGAACAGCCAGCACCTTCTGATGGAGGCTTTTCTGGGGGACAGTCGGGGTGCAACCTCTGACACCTCTGAAAGTAGCGTAAGCCTGCCCTGGCTTTCACTGCAGCCCCTGGCACATTCCTGCTGTCCTGGCCACGCTTGGCCCTGTGAGGAGGACAGTGGGGACCCGGCACCTGCCCTTGGAGAGAGTGTGGCCCTGGGGGAGGCAGACTCGAATCAAGCAATCTCACAGGGCAATACGTTGTCACCAGTGCCAAAACAGATCCTGTGAGGTGGGAAAGGTGATCCTGATGACTAGATCTTCTGACCCCGTCTCTCCTGGGAGGCTCTGTTCTGAAAAGTCACCCTCTCCCCAGAGGGAGGGTGAAGTTGGTTGTCTGTGTTGCATTTGTTTCTGGTATAGTGATCTTCTGTGCTGAAGAAGTTTCCAGGCTAAGGTCGGCCGCACTGCAGGTTCCTCCCTCATCTTGCCCTCTCCCTCCAGATTCCTCCCTTGTTTGCCCCTTCCCTCCTGGTTCCTTCCTCCTCTGCCCCTCCCTCCAGGTTCCTCCCTCCTCGGCCCCTCCCTCCAGATTCCTCCCTCCTCTGCCCCTCTCTCCAGGTTCCTCCCTCCTCTGCCCCTCCCTCCAGATTCCTCCCTGCTCTGCCCCCTCCCTCCAGGTTCCTCCCTCCTCTGTCCCCTCCCTCCAGAGACGCAGGTGCTCGGAGCTTCGAGGCACTGAATTCACACTGCGAATCTTGTGTGTGACTTGCAGGACCTGGGCAGACCCAGAGACTGCCCCAGTCCTTTGAAAATGATGGACTGAGCTGGGCGCGGTGGCTCAAGCCTGTAATCCCAGCACTTTGGGAGGCCGAGACTGGCGGATCACGAGGTCAGGAGATCGAGACCATCCTGGCTGACGTGGTGAAACCCCGTCTCTACTAAAAAATACAAAAAAACTAGCCGCGTGAGGTGGCGGGCGCCTGTAGTCCCAGCTACTCGGGAGGCTGAGGCCGGAGAATGGCGTGAACCCGGGACGCGGAGCTTACAGTGAGCCGAGATCCGGCCACTGCACTCCAGCCTGGACGACAGAGCGAGACTCTGTCTCAAAAAAAAAAAATGATGGACTGGAAAGGAGTTGGAAACCCCCGCCTGGTTCCTCTGTGTCCTTCCCGAAGAGAGGGTGGCCTGTCTGGGGGCGGCATGCAGAAGCAAGCGCCAAGGTCTCTGGGAGGCGGGCTGGGTTTGCCGCTGGTGCGGAGGTGAGCGTTGCTTTCTGCTGTCTTCTGTGCTCCCGTGGTCCTTGAGCTGTTGTGGAACCAGCTGATGCCACACTAACGGCTGTGGGCTGGCCTCGCTGGCCTCATCTTGGGACATTTCTTCAGTGCCCACATTGTGCCTGTGCAGCTGTCCTCACGACGTGGCGCAGGGTGAGGAGGCCCCTCCCCGTGAACTGCAGTGCAGCCCTGCCCTGCTGCCAACTGCTGGGCCGCCTTGCATAGGCCCCGGCTGCTCAACTGGGAAGGAGGAACCGGGGCCTGCCCTTGGCCCAGCGAAGATTTGAGATGAGCATAGATGCATCCTGAGCCTTGCTTTGTGTTCAGACAGTGTTAAATGACATGCACTAGGTTGTGTATTGTGTTCATTAATAAGAAAATAATGAAAACACCAACGTAAGGCAAAAGAATACCAGTAAAAGTAATGCCGAAAATAATCAAAATCCAGATGCCAGGTTTTCCATGGCCCAGATTCTTAGGTTCACCCACTTTAGACTTCTCCTCCCGGCCCTCCGCCCCCTGTGCTTGTGTTCTGCTACGCTTTAGCATGCTGTGCGTGCACCTTTCCTCCCCTTGAGAATAAGGAGCTTTTGTTATTTTTATATTATTTGTATCTTTATTTTTTGTAGAGATGGGGTGTACCCGTGGTTGCCCAGGATGGTCTCAAACTCCTGGGCTCAAATGATCCACCCGCCTCAGCCTTCCACAGTGCTGGGATCACAGACGGGAGCTGTCGGGCCCAGCTGAGCATAAGAGTCTTTTCTGTGTCACCTTTGTGTTCCCTGCAGTGTCTAGCAAGTGCGTTGTAAGGGGAAGATAATTGAGTAAGTTTTATTCAGGTAAATGAACAGGTGAAGCCAATTCACTACCTGAGCTCCTCGCGGCATATTCCTGTGTCCGCTGGCTGAGCCAGAGGTGCTCAGAAATGTTCGCCAAGTGAATGAATGAGCAAACTCAGAGAGCACAAATAATCAACTCACAGTCCCGCAGCCAGCCAGTAGCAGAGCTGGTGCGGCACAGTGAGAAATCGGCCAACTGGAAAGAGGGAATACAGCCCACAAGACTGCCCCACTTCTGACCCCAGTGGCGAGTTCCGGAGTCTCCCAGAATCACCCACAGGTTTGACAGTTTGCTAGAACTCGCAGAAGTCACTGAAAGCGGTTGTCCTCATGGTTATGGTTCATTACAGGGAAAGGGCACAGGTGTCAGTGAGCCAAGGGAAGAAGTACGTAGGGTGAGTCCAGGAAGGAACCAGACTCAGTTTCCGTTGTACTCACTGTGGGGCCAAGACGACCATACTCTCTCGGTATCGATGTGTGATAATACGCCAGGAGTATTGCTCACCTGAGGAATACTGAGACTCTGTGTTTGGAGTTTTTATGACATAGGCAATGATTGATTGATTGTCCATATGGTTGATCTCAGTCTCCAGGTCACTGGATACCGTGCGACCCAAAGCCTCATCCTAGTCACATTACTAGACTATGCAACATGACCTGAGGCCCCCGGCAAACAGTGACAGCCCCATCGACAGGGCATCCCAGGCATGTCTGGTTTACCTTCTTGAAGCCAAGACAAGGGCTGGGGTGCTGTCTTTGGACAAGGCGAGCTTCTTCACCTGGCAGTGGTCACCCTGGCAGTGCCCCTCAGTGCTCATCGTGGCGTATTCGCTGGTTCGCCCTCTCACACACAAGCGGGCTGTGGAAGAGCCTGCCTGGGCAGAGAGAGGACACACCCTCGCAGGAGGTCAGGGCAGATGCCCCCTCGTGCCTGATGCTTCTTGGGTTTTGTTGGGTCAGAGGTCAGGCTGTGGCTTTAACGTGAAAGCCGATTGCCCCTAGCCTCTCACTGCAGGCAAGGCCTCTCCTGAAAAAGATGCTTTGGGAATTATCAGACCACGAAACACTCAGAAACAACTCCATTTATGCAGCAATGTTGGGGGTTTTGCGCGTATTGGAGCCCCACAGGTTGCAGGGAACCCAGTGTTGTTCCTGTCCTGCCTCCCTCCACAGGGCAGGAGTGGGGTACACTGCTGCAGGAGGGTGGCCAGAGTGAGGAGCTACGGTTGGGGTAGTGTGCGTTGTGGCGTGTGCGTTCTCACGGGGGTGCAGCTTCCTATGTCAACCATGCTTGCCCGCAGCTGCGAGGCGAGTGCTTGGCAGTGCAGCAGCCGACAGGAGCGACGGCGCTGGGGTTAGAGGTTTGTCCCCACCCTTTCCCTGTCATCTCTGTCCTGTGGCTTTGCAGTGAGCAGTGCCTTTACCGTCATTTCCCTGTGTGTCCCGACGGCACATGGTGGGTTCTGAGGAGTGCTGGGAAATGGAATCTGTCGCCCCACCCTGGCACACGGACTTTGATCATCAGCTGGTTCAGTCCAGGCCTTTCTGGGCCCTGCTTCCCCCACCACGCCCACAGCTCTCCTGAGAGGCTTCTGACAGGCCTCAGTCACACAGAATTGAGTTCCTCTTAACTAGGCAGCAGGCCAGGACCACCATTCTCGATTCCCAGTGTCATGGGTTTCTATCAGAAGGAGTCCACTGCCCTGCTTGTGCCCTCAAGGCCCTGTGAAACTTAAACCAGCGATCCGGGGTTTGCTGGTTGAGGCACCCTGAGGATGGGGCTGTGCCTTGAGTTTGCGCCGCTGCAGTCAGGAACTTCCATGGCTCCCTAAGGAGCTGCTCTCCCAGTTCTGCACGCTCCCCTCAGCGGGCAGAGGTTGGGCCAGACCCACAGGCAGCCCTCGGTGGTCCCGTCCCCTCCCCATCCACCTGAGGAGAAGTGCGCGAGGTCTATGAGCAGGAGACATTCTTCCCTTTGTCCCATTAGTCGGGCTTGGGTAGGTGGCTCCTCATGCCCGGGTACCCTGTCCTGCTGATGTCGCTCTCTCTGCCCTCCCGTCTCTCTCCACCTGCTCAGCAGCCGCTGTACCTGGGACGCATTGCTTCTGACGGTGGTGCTTCCCTTTCCCCTTCTCGGTTTTTCTTCATTCCCTCACTCTGGCCGTGTGGTTATTTCCTCACAGTAGTTCCGAGTCTGAGATGGAGGAGGAGGAGGACGAGGAGGAGGAGGAGCCTCGCCTGCCCCCCTCTGACCTGGGTGGCGTTCCGTGGAAGGAGGCCGTGCGGATCCACGCGCTTCTGAAAGGGAAAAGTGAAGAGGAGCTAGAGGCCTCGAAGAGCTTTGAGCCTGGGAATGAAGAGGAGGAGGAGGAGGAAGAATATGAAGAGGAGGAGGAGGAGGACTATGACGAGGAGGAGGAAGAGTCCAGTGAAGGTCAGAACAAAATCTGTGCTCCTAACCCTGCCCTGTCTCCCAAGGTGATCTGTTTCATGCGTGAGTGTAAGAGGTTTCTGGGGCTGACATCACACGGACGTGCCTCCTGCACAGCCCAGGGGCCACCCCTCCCGACCTTAATCATGGGGGACAGAGGGAAGGGCACTGTGGCGTTGAGCAGACGGTTGGCAGTGGAAATAATGTCCCTTGTGCACATTGGTTTAGAAATTGGAAGTAGAAGGCAGAGAGCCAGTCCGAGGACTCACCCAAGTTAGGCCACTCGTTCTTGTCTCCTCCTCGTTTTCTCTTTTTGCCCTTTAGTTTCAGTTGAAAAAATTATTTTAATAAAGAAAGGGAATTTAGCTTTCTAGAGGATTCCTTGATCCTAGTCTAGGGTTTCGGAGGTGGCTATGAGCTTAGTGCCTCAGTTGATGGCATCCAGGGCAGCATTTGGGGGACAGTGTCCTGAAGGGAGACTCAGGCTCAGGGGACAGCTGCTCTGAGATTTTTCTATTCTGCCCCTATCTCTGGCTGTGTGTGGCCTCAAGTGATGAGGAGGGACGTGTTGGGCCTGTGCAGGAGAGAAGGCCATTCTTTCTCTGCTCCGGCAGCACAGAAGCCTGGGGGATGGTGAAGATGGAGCTAGGGCAGTGGAGATCTGAGTCCCCAAAAGATAGCTGTGGAATGATCAGGAAGGACATGACCTTTAACTTCTGAGCACCAGTGACTCCCTGCAGTGGTCAGAGGAGCGGTTGCGTTCTCAGTGGCCCCAGGCCCCACAGAGCTGGCACTGAGCTCGTCTCTGCTTCTCCCGGGTCCTGTGTGCTTGCTGCCCAGTCTCATCCGGGGATCTGTTTTCTCTGGCACACAGGCCTAAGCCCGTCCCGGACAAGGCTCATGTTCCTGATCCAGTCCCCCGGGGGCTGTGCAGCTCCGGGATGCTGGCCCCAGTGAGGTGGGTTGGACCAGAAGGAACTGCACCCTTGGGCGTCCGCCTGAGCGGTCGGGGTCAGGGACTTCCTCCGGCTCCCTAAGGAGCTGCTTTTCCAGTTCTCTACTCTTCCCTCCAGAGGCAGAGGCTGGGCAGGACCCACAGGCAGCCCTTAGTGGCCCGCACTCCACACCCAGTCTGCTGTAGGAGAAATGGGGTCTGTGGACCTGGGCTCTCCCTCCATGCCGCCGTGTCTGCAGAGCCAGGTGCCGGTGTGGCCTCTGCTAGCCAGCGGAGTGAGCACGCACAGCTGGTCCAGGGCACGGTGTTTTGTTTGCACTGTTCCAGACATCGTCATCTCCATGTGATGACGATCACTCGGCAGCTCTGAGCCCCGGCACAGCTTAGGGTCGAAGCGTGTTCCCTTTTCATTTCCTGTAGGAAATGAGCTTTAACTACACAAACACATACTGACAAATTCAGCTGAACTCCGAGAGTCCCGGACAGGAGCCTGTGTCGCTAGCCCAGGTGCGAGTCTGTTGGGCAGCCGACCTCGGTGCCTGTGCAGGCAGTGGCTGGACACCGCTGCTCCCTTCTCTTCCCTCCGACTTATCCCCCTGTGGGATTCCGGATGCTGTGTGGGTTTCTGGCTCCCCCTGCTGTAGAAGGGGAGTACTGCGCGAGGACACACATCTGCAAGGCCGGTGGCCATGCCAGGTACCTCCCACAGGAAGATTTGAGGGCATTGAAAGGTACCCCCTTTGCCCTGTACCCACCTTCTACCACAGCTCCCTGGCAGCCATCCAAAATGTGCCTCCAAGAGCATATCTCACAGACAAAGGCCTGGAACTGAGCTCTGCACACACCTCGCTGGGCTCCTCTCCCTGGTCCCAGCCTGCCCAGACAGCCAGGTGCAAAGTAGCATGTGAGTCAGAAGAGGTTCTGGCGGAAGTTGGAGAAGGCTCCAGAAGTGGCCTCATGGAATGCGGCCCCACCTATGCCCCATATGTTTTGCTGCAAGCTCCTCATCTCCAGCCAAGACTTGGCTGCTTCTCTGATGCAGGAAACCTCCTGTCACCAGCACAGGTGACTTTAATGTCTCTCTAAGAAAGGAAGAAATGTTGGCTTGTGCTGTCGATACGTCCCCAGGGCTGCATGTATTAGCAGGAAGCACAGCAGGACTCTGAGAGAAGAATGCCTCTCTTCTCTTTGTTGCTGAGGAGGTAGAGAGAGTCCTGTGACATCCAGGCTGTTAGGTGACTCTGCTGTGACTCAGTCCCACTCAGCACCATAAAGAAAGGCAAATTGACCTTAGAAAAAGTCCACAAATCTATAAGACCAGCAACTCCAGCAACGGGCTGATACCCCACGTACGGCAGAGCTCATAACACTGGGCGGTCTTGCTGGTCCTTTCTGCTCATTTCACATTCCCTGTTGCTTGAAGAGACTGTCATAGTGATTGAAGCCACAGCCAGATTGTCTGGTTAGACTCAGAGGAGGCATGTCACCCGTTCCCAGATGGAAGCTGGCTCCTGGCAGGAACACAAATCCTTCAGATCAGGTGGCACCTGCTCTTGCTGCCTGAACAGCCACCTTCCCTTCCCAGTTGCTGGCTGTCCCTTTATCTTAACCTAACTGCGTGGCACGGTCCGACACTAAGTACAGGGATCCCACAGGGCAGGGATCCGGAGGGGCCACTGGTGAGTTTCCATATAGCTGAGAAACCAGGCCTTGTTTCCAGAGGTGATAAGCAGGGCACCACATGGAGTTTTCAGGTAAGAGCTTTGACCTCAGAGAGGTGTTGGTCTCATTCTCGCCTGTGAACTTCCAAAGGTTTGGAAATGGACATGAAAGAGCTCTGCTTCCCTCCCAGTCATCGCCTCCCCTGACTCTACCCTCCACTAGGATCCATGTCCTTGCCTCAGACCCAGCATGCAGCATGAGGCCCGCTAAGGGAGGGGGACTGTTTCTCTCCAGCAGCAGCTCCAGCTGCAGAAGATGCCAACCAAAGTGCCCGCAAAGTCTATCTCTGTCCTGTGTGAGCTGGCCAGCTGGTGGCAGAATGACACAATCTCTTCCCACCTCTGTCGTCACCCAGCCATCAGCTGGGCGAGTGGTGCTGGGCACCTTGCTGTGTGACCAGCAGGGGCAGGGTAGTGCATTCCTGGGGTCTCACACTGTGCTAGGCACAAAGCAGGTCCTTGTGGCCCCTGGGGGCTGAGCCTGCGAAAGCAGGCTGGAATCTGCTCTGTTTCCATCTTGGCACATGGGTCGCCTGAATGCCGCTTAGAATGAAAGGAGTCTCAGAAAGGAACGTGTGATTCTCTTCACTGAATTTAATGGTACACATATGGCTGGAAATGACTGGGTCACACTGAATGAGCAGCAGGACTGTGCGTGTGTGTCTGTGTGTCCGTGTGTCTGTCTGTGTGTGTATACTTGTGCATACATGTTCTTAATTTTTACTTCTTTCTGATTCATCCTGATCCTGGCCAATGCTGTAACTTCTCTTTCTGTTTCCTTTCCCGTGCTATTTCATCACCTCCTTCCCCACCTCATTTCTCCACCCCTTGACCCTGGGACACTAGCCGGGAACCAGAGGCTCCAGCAGGTCATGCAGGCGGCGGATCCTCTGGAGATCCAGGCTGACGTGCACTGGACTCATATCCGTGAGAGAGAGGAGGAAGAGAGGATGGCGCCGGCCTCTGAGTCCTCTGCTTCCAGAGGTAAACGCTCCCAGCCGCAGGCAGCAGCGTGCCCGCAGCACCACTCCCCTGCTGCCTCTGTCGCCACAGGGGGCCTTTCTGTCAGGGCAGAGCCTCGTGTGAGGTCACACACGGGAGCCGGGCGCATCCCGCTTTGCTGCTGTCAGTTGTGACACCTGCACTTTTCATCTGAGGATATGTAAAGTTCTCTGTGGATTAAGAGGTTGTGGACTCTTTCTCCGTTGATGCGAAGTGGTAAAACGAACATGATCTTGGGTAAACCAAGAATTTCCTGTCTTTCTCTCATGTTTCTGGCCACGGCTGCTCTTTCCTCACTTTGTAAAACGTTCTGGTCCTTCCCTCACAGAGTGTGTCTGGACGTGAATGTGTGTTGGCAGGAAGGGGGCGGGAGGGGCGTGTTTGGAAGTGAAATGAAGTCTTGGGAAGAGATTTCTATCCAGGAGGCCTCTAGAGTAGCATCATCACCAGCCCCAGGCTTTAGGTGGGACGATCTGTGTCACACAGTAGGATGAAGATGCACCTTATTCTGGTTTCTTTTAATAAAGAAATAGCAATAAGAAGAACCGTGGAGACTGTTGAGGGACATGGTGGCCGCTGTGCCATCCTTCCCAGCGTGCCGTCTTCCAAATACCCACCCTCGGTGTTACCTCTGCTGTCACTCCTGTGTGTTCACATTTTCATTCAGCACCGGTCACGGGCCACACACCCTGCCAGGCTCTGAGCATACAAAAGGGGCGTTTCCTGCCATCATGAAACAGCATTTAATAAGACGTTTGTTCCTCCCTGGCCCCAAATCTTCACCTCTAGGCAAGACCAGCCTCCATTTCCAGCTTGTGATGGCGCTGTGAACACCTGCAGCACTGGGCTGGCCTGTGAGCTCGGGAGCGCTCTGCAGCCCTAGGCCAGCGGCGGCCCTACCTTGGGTTTTCCCTCTTCTCTTCGCATCCCGATTCTCCATCACACAGGCTAACAACAGGGCTCGCACCCCTTGTTGGTGCCGGACAGGCCTCTGTCCTGAACGCCGTCTCAGTTTCTCTTCGGTTTGGGATTTTAAGGATGACCTCGGCTCTCCTCGTGGGGAACGCATATTGCTGTGTAACTTTGTATTTGTCGTCTGTTTTAAATTCAGTGCCCGACCTTCCCTCCATACGCCGCGCGGCGGTGCAGGCCTGGCTGGAGACGGTCTCCGGAGGTAGTCTGGTGATGTTCACTCTCTCCCCACTCACCGTAACCTCTCTCTAGGCGGCTCTGCTGGTACCTTAACACTAGATTCCTGGGCCTGTTGCAAGTGCATGCCAGGGCGGCGGAGGCGGGTGGGGGCACCTGCATGTCTTGCCAGACAGCCCGCCCTTGCATGGATCAGACGCACACCCCCTCCTTCAGGGCAGCTCAGAGGGAAACAGGAGGGCAGGCAGGACAGACACAGGCAGGTTTGTATTGATAGAGTCGGGTAAAAAGGCCAGAGCCAAAGGAACGTTTTTGGCACTGAGATGTTTAAAGTGTGTTGAGGATGAGGTGGGTCCTGATTGAGTGTGAAAGGGGAGGAATCAGAAGATACTCCACATCCTACCAAGGTATCAGAGAAGGAGGCAGTCAAAACCAGGGGTTTATGGGAGGATGACGGTGGAGAGGGATGGGCAGAGGATGGGTGGATGCTATTCAGCTGACAGGCTGGGTGTGACCAGGGGTGACACCAGCCAAATCCAGCCTGAGCTGCAGGCGTCTCATCGAGTGCAGGAGATCGTTGAGCAGCCTGAGTTGTCCTTCCTAAACGTTTCTGGAACTGTGTGTTTCTCACCAAGGGACTACCAGCATTTGGGGCAGGACAGCTCTTTCCCTCACAGAAGGTTTAACATTCTGGCCTCCACCCTTGCAATGTCCGTGCAGCCTCCACCACCCATGAAGACACCAAAAATCTCTCCACGAGTTGTGAGACACTGCCGGAGGAAGGGCAGCGGTGCCCCCAGCAGCACCACTGTCCTAGCGGTCACTTCTGGGATGCACACATGGGAGCTCATGGGGCTTCACTGGCCTGTCCCTGTGTCCTCCCGGCAGTGGGAGAAACAGGCACACAGCCACAGGGGAGGGCCACTGCTCTTTGTACAGAGACGGCCAGCTCCCCTTCTAGACAGTGTGGGTCCCTAGGGCGTGGGGCAAGAGCCCCCCAGCTGGCAGCTGAGGGAAACCAAGAGCTGAGCGGGTCAGTGGCTCCTGGCTTTCATAGCGCGTGGCTCATCAACCTGCGTGGCAGCTTCTAGCACCCTGCACTCCGTCTTAACCTGAATTTCACCCCCAGATCCACCCCTCAAGCTGTGTCTCTTTCAACACCGCTGCTGCTGCGTTGATATTTCTCACCTGTTTTTTGTCTCTGTGACGATTGTTCCTTTCAAGGTCCTGCCGAGGAGTGTAGACCTCTCACCCACCTGACTCTACCACAGGCATTTCTTAGTAGAAAGTCTACAGGAGAGCCACGTGAAGGACCAAGGCACCAGGGCGGGTCAGGCTAACCCAGGGTGCCCTGGGCTGTGCCCGGCTGGGAGGCCTTTGTGGGTCTCCTTGGTGCTGGCCTCCAGTTCCCTCGCCAGCAAGAGTGTAGGGTTGCCATCTGGATCCCTGGGCACCTAGATTCACCCCAACAAATCTGTCAGGCGTAGTGGCCGTCTCCACGGCGCGGGCCGGATTCTGTTCTAAACGGGGCTTTTGTTCCTCCTTTTCAGAACTGGTGTAGTGCAGCCATGAATTCTTTTGTCTTTGCCTCAGAAGTCCCACTCCCTGGTATTTGAGGAACTGTCTTCCTTGAGTGGCCAAAAGCAGTGTTCTCACACCGAGGTTGTAACCCATAGAAATACTTGAGGCGTCTCCCCCTGCTTCCCAGCAGGTGCCGTTGCTATAGGATAGCATTTGGCACGGCCAGCTCCGTGGGCCGCTCTGGAATCTCAGGGAGGCACGTGGCCCTAACTGTCAGCTAGTCTGGGAACCCACCCATCTCTCCCTGTGGCGTGGCCCGTCTGTTCTCTTCCAAACCTGTTTCATGCAGTTCTTCAAACACTAGATTTGAACCGTCCTCTTACAAACTGTGCATAAAAGATAAACATAAGCTTAAGGAATTATTAAAGAAACAAAAACTCATATAACTGCCACCCTGGTCAAGGAGTAAAACGTTACCAGCGTCTTCTAAGTGCCTGGCGTGTGGAGAGAAGACGTTGCTTCCGAGGCTTTACCCTCCCATTTCCACACAGTTTTTTAAGAAATCCACCTAACCGGGCGCCGTCGGTTCCCTGCTCCCCAGCCTGGGGCTTTGATCTGTGCAGACTCTTGTGTATGGACATCAGAGCATAACTCCTTTCTCCTGAAATTAAAACCCTTAGGGGTAATTTGGGAGTGGCTGGGCTTGAACCCTAGGAGAGCCTGCAGACCCCCCCGGTCAGTGGTCCTGTGGGTGGTGCGGGTCTCAGTGTCCTCAGAGCATAGCGTGCCGCCCTCTTCCTGCCGGTGCAAGTTCTGAGTGTGGGAGGTGGGGACAGGGTGTGTGCGTGCTTAGGGGCTGGCTCCTGGGGAGGGGAAATTGTCGAGGGCTTTGCCTCATTTTGCAGCCCTGAAGGGCCACTTGGAGTCCAGAGGATGAACTTTACATACCCTCAGCCCCCAGTGCTCTCCCTAAGTATTAGTATTTCTCTAAGTTATTGCAAGGGAAGCTCGTCTGGTGCCCCTGCACGCGGCACTATGGACAACCCCCTCGGCCGACTGGACCTCAGCCTTCTCGCTGAAGAAACAGTCCCTCTAATTCTATTGCAGGCTGAGTGTTTCTTATCCAAAATGTTTGAGACCAGAAGTGTTTTGGATTTCGAATTTCTTTCAGAAGTTGGAATCTCTGCGTATACGTAATGAGAGATCTTGGGGATGGCACCCAAGTCTAAACACGAAATGTATTTATGTGTCATATATACTTTGTACACGTAGCCTACAGATAATTTTATACAATATTTTTAATACTTTTGTGCATGAAACAAAGTTTTGGCTGTGTCACCACGTGAGGTCTGCTGTGGAATTTTCTGCTTGGCCTCTTGTCAGCACTCAGAAAATTTCAGATTTTGGAGCATTTTGGATCTTGGATTTTCGGATTCGGGATGCTCAGCCTGCGTTATGAGGGCTGAATGGCTCCTGGTGTGTGAGGCGGTCAGCACATGGCCAGGCTTTGGTAGATGCTGTTGGGCCTCGGCCCAGAGAAGCAGCGTTTCCCCTTCCACCCTCCTCCAACTGAGGTTCCTACAGCAACGTTTGGGGAAAGAGGAACAGTGCCCCCACCTTCAGCCGCTCTTCTCTTCCCACTTGGCCCCTAGCACTGAGAAATGCCAACCTCCTGTGTTTGGGGGCCCTGGGCCCCCCAGCGCCCGTGCTGCGTGTGGAGAGCCCCCTGGGCCTGGCAGCATCTCCCTTCTGGAGCCTGCATGGCACTGCCCTGAGAAAGGCAGTACCTCTCACCCCCATGAAGATGCAGCCTGTCTGTTCTCCTTTTCTTCCTTCCTTTGAACCTTTCTGCTTTGCAGCTCCATTGGATGAGAATGACCTAGATGAAGATGTGGACTCGGAACCAGCTGAGATAGAAGGGGAGGCAGCAGAGGATGGGGACCCAGGAGACACTGGTGCTGAGCTGGATGATGGTAGGGGTCCACCCTCCCTGCCCCTGTGGTGGGAGCTCAGGGAAGATGAAGGCAATATGCTTTCCAGCAAAATCAAGCTCAGTGAGGCCGCCATTGGGCCTCCTGGTTCCTTCTTGGCTCCGCCATGACTGGAATGCATCTCATTCCACCCGACCACCACCTACCCACGAGCCCCAGGCGACTTGGCCTGCACTCGTCCAGCTGGGGCTGGGTGCCTGAGCCAACCTGCGGCTTTACACAAGGCCTTTAATCCAGCTGACTGGCTCCCAAAGCTAGATACCCGGAGGTGTGTGCTGCATCGCAGTCTGGTTGTGAGGGCCTGACGGGGTCAGGGGCGAGACTGGGAGGAATGAGAAGAGCCCAAGCTTGTGAGGGGGCGCAGGCCTCAGCTGTGGAGTTGGTGTGGCAGTCAGGGCTGCTGAGAGGAGGAGGTGCCTAGAAGGGGGCCTGTGAGGCCAGGCCTACCCTCCACAGGCACACCCTGTCTTTCTCTGTCGTAGTCCATCATGTGTGACTGTTGCTGTATTTAGAAAGAAACAGCCCCACAGGCTTTGATGCGGCCCCGCTTTGCCAAGGCAGGAGGGTGCTCTTGGCCAGACCCCTCAGGAGCCGGGGTGGTCTGGTAGCCAGGTCTATCCCTGCATAAGAAGGGCCTCCTAGTCTGCACCTGAGCAGTTGTGTTGCAAATGAGCAAGTGGCGGGGCTGCTCTCAGGCGGAAAAGGAGTCGGCCTCACTTAGGGTGTGCACCTGCTTCTGCCCCTTCCCTCTGCCAGATCAGCACTGGTCTGACAGCCCGTCGGATGCTGACAGAGAGCTGCATTTGCGGCACGCAGCTGAGGGGGCAGCAGAGCCGGAGCTGAGGGTATCAGAAGATGAGGAGAAGCTGCCCGCCTCACCGAAGCACCAAGAGAGAGGTGAGCCTGTCACTGATGGGAGAGACAACTTCAAGAATTCCTGCAAGAGCCGTGTGCACACGAGAGTGGCTCAGAGGCCAGGTGCTTCAGAGCAGAGCCACGGTGCACGCCAGCCTCCGAGGTGCAGGGAGCTCCTTGCCTTTTCCTCCTGTGTCCACCCTCCTTGTGCCACAGGCTGCTGCAGATGCTTTGGCCAATGGCCCTTTCCTTGTGTAGTTTGGGTCTGGGAGAAGGTAGAAGGTTTGTCCTGAAGCTCTGCGTGCAGAGCCTGCACGTGGAGGAAGCCCACACTCTGACCTGGTGTTGACAGGAGCACCTGCAGAAAGTGCCGGGCAGCCCCGGGAAGACGCTTCCAGGACCCTGGCCTCTGAGAGAACCTGTGCTTTCCAGAAGAACTGGGAGCAGACTCAGCGACCTGCCCTCCACCCTCCTCTCCGCCCTCTGGGGCTGGCTAATAGGGGTGCCCTCCTAGCACATGGCGGGGCTTCCTCTTGTAAGGCCCTGTGTTCATTCTTCTCAGGTCCCTCCCAAGCCACCAGCCCCATCCGGTCTGCCCAGGAATCAGCTCTTCTGTTCACTCCAGTCCACAGCCCCTCAACAGAGGTAAGGGTTTCGGGCTCGCTGTGGGGTACAGAGAACTAATGGGACCCCAAGGACACATATTAACCTCTGTTTCGGGACCCATGGTGTGGGTCCCACCAAACTGGGGCTAACATAGCCTGCTGGCCTCCTCATTCTGAGGAAGACTGAAAACTCTCGTCCTCCTTGTAGTAAGTGGAGCTGTTGGTGACAGGAGTGGCGTTGGAGTTCCAGCTCAGTACTCTTGGGGATGAGGCTGTCTGGGTGGCGTGGGTGGCACCTACTAACTCTGCCCCACTCTGATCCCAAACCTGAGTCGTCTACCCCATGTCACTGTGTTAGGTACACATACCACATACCACATGTTTAATTTAAACATAAATTTATTAAAAATAAATAAATTATTGTACATAACAAATGTATAATAGATATATTAAAATTATGTTTAAATATGTTATAAATTTATTTTTATAATTTATAATAAATTTATTAAAAATAATAATTTGTTTTATGATAAATGGTATAATAAAATATTTGATATTTTATTCAAAATAAATTTATGTTCAAATTAAAGCAATAATATTGATGGGATGATTGGTTTGATATGACAAACGCATTTTTAACATTATGTTAAAATAAATGTATAACCATTGAAATTTACAACATCCAGCCAGGCGCAGTGGCTCACGCCTGTAATCCCAGCACTCTGGGAGGCCAAGGCGGGCGGACCACGAGGTCAAGAGATCAAGCCCATCCTGGCCAACATGGTGAAACCCCGTCTCTAATAAAAATACAAAAAATTAGCCAGGCGTGGTGACAGGCACCTGTAGTCCCAGCTTCTCGGGAGGCTGAGGCAGGAGAATGATGTGAACCTGGGAGGCAGAGCTTGCAGTGAGCCGAGATTGTGCCACTGCACTCCAGCCTGGGCAACAGAGCGAGACTCCGTCTCAAAAAAAAAAAAAAAACGACATCCATGCAGACAGCCTGTGGTGTGTGAACCACATGGAGAATGCTGCAAAGCCAACTGTGACAGCAGGTCCTGTGGAACATGGTTTGAGAAATACCGTCTGCAGGCCATATGAGGGAGAAAGCTGGAATACAAAGCCTACATCTGCTTGAAATAGTCTTTGGGATTCTAGGAAGCATGGAACTATTCGGTGATTGATTGATTGATTGATTGATTTTTTTTTTTTTTTTTTTTTCTTTCAGACAGGATCTCACTCTTGCCCAGGCTGGCATGGGCAACAGTGCAGTGGCATGATCATGGCTCACTGCAGCCTCCAACTCCTGGGCTCAAGCAATCCTCCTGCCTCGGCCTCCCAAAGTGCTGGGATTACAGGCATGAGCCGCTGCGCCTAGCCTGTTCACTGATTTGATTTTTTTTTTTTTTTTGAGATGGAGTCTCGCTCTGTCTCCCAGGCTGGAGTGCAGTGGCGTGATCTCGGCTCACTGCAAGCTTTGCCTCCCGGGTTCACGCCATTCTCCTGCCTCAGCCTCCTGAGTAGCTGGGACTACAGGTGCCTGCCACCACACCCAGCTAATTTTTTGTGTTTTTAGTGGAGACAGGGTTTTACCGTGTTGGCCAGGATGGTCTCAATCTCCTGACCTCGTGATCTGCCCACCTCAGCCTCCCAAAGTGCTGGGATTACAGACGTGAGCCACCGCGCTCAGCCATCTGTGAAATGGGGAGGCTTTGTTTGAGACTCTTGGATGGGGTGATTTAAGGACTGGTGTAGGAATCTCTGCACATCTTTGGGCTTCCTGGGGAGGACAATTTGATCATAATGCACTGTGATAAGTAGCTATTGTAAGTTTTCTTACGGTCCTGGCCCCTCTGTATGTATGTCAGGGATCTTGGCGCTCTGGGGCCTCCTGGAGGGTGAGAACTGCATTCATCCGTGTTCTTTTGGCCTGTGTTCCTATGAGTGAACAAAGAATATAGGATGTATTTGAGATGAACCAAACCCTGAAAACCCAGTTTGTCTAAACTAAGCAGAGTGGTTCTAAACACTGAACAACTGGGGCAGAAAGTGAAAAGTGTTCTCCTGGAGCTGTTCTAGTAACAACTGGAAGGATGGGGAAGTCCTGCAGCAGGCACAGGTGCAGGCGCTTTGAGCGAGAAAGCTCCATGAGGATGCTGCTGGCCATGAAAGCCCCCACTTCTCAGCAGCTTCTGTCTTTCTTCCCTGCAGGGGCCCCGACTCCCACCTGTCCCTGCCGCCACCCGGGAGACATTACCTGACGATCGCCTTTTCCCTGAGCCTTTGCTCCCCAAAGAGAAGCCCAAAGCTGATGCCCCCTCAGATCCGAAAGCTGTGCACTCTCCCATCCGATCGCAGCCAGTAGCCATGCCAGAAGCCAGGACTCCGGCCTCACCAGGGAGCCCGCAGCCCCGGCCGCCCGTGGCAGCCTCCACGCCCCCACCCAGCCCACTCCCCATCTGCTCCCAGCCCCAGCCTTCCACCGAGGCCACTGTCCCCTCCCCTACCCAGTCCCCCATACGCTTCCAGCCTGTCCCAGCCAAAACATCCACCCCACTGGCCCCTCTCCCTGTCCAAAGCCAAAGTGACACCAAGGACAGGCTGGGCAGCCCCCTTGCCGTGGACGAGGCCCTCAGAAGGAGTGACCTGGTGGAGGAGTTCTGGATGAAGAGCGCGGAGATCCGCCGCAGCCTTGGGCTCACCCCTGTGGACCGCAGCAAGGGGCCTGAGCCCAGCTTCCCCACGCCTGCCTTCAGGCCAGTGTCCCTCAAATCCTATTCCGTTGAAAAGTCCTCCCAGGATGAGGGACTCCACCTTCTCAAGCCTCTGTCTGTCCCCAAAAGGCTGGGCCTGCCAAAGCCAGAGGGTGAGCCTTTGTCCCTGCCAACCCCCCGGTCCCCGTCGGACAGAGAGCTGCGGAGCGCCCAGGAGGAGCGCAGGGAGCTGTCCAGCAGCTCTGGCCTGGGCCTGCACGGGAGCTCCTCCAACATGAAGACACTGGGCAGCCAGAGCTTCAACACCTCGGACTCCGCCATGCTCACGCCACCCTCCAGCCCGCCCCCGCCCCCGCCGCCGGGTGAGGAGCCCGCCACCTTGCGGAGGAAGCTCAGGGAGGCCGAGCCCAGCGCCTCGGTGGTCCCGCCGCCCTTGCCCGTCACATGGATGCGGCCCCCCCGGGAGCCTGCTCAGCCCCCCAGAGAGGAGGTGCGGAAGTCTTTTGTGGAGAGCGTGGAGGAGATCCCCTTCGCTGACGACGTGGAAGACACCTACGACGACAAGACTGAGGACTCAAGCCTGCAGGAGAAGTTCTTCACGCCCCCGTCCTGCTGGCCGCGCTCGGAGAAGCCTCCCCACCCGCCCCTGGGCAAGGAGAACGGGAGGCTGCCTGCTCGGGAGGGGGCGCTGCAGCCACAGAAGAGGGGGCTGCCCTTGGTCTCCGCGGAAGCCAAGGAGTTGGCCGAGGAGCGCATGCGAGCCCGAGAGAAGTCCGTGAAGAGCCAGGCGCTGCGGGACGCCATGGCCAGGCAACTGAGCAGGATGCAGCAGATGGAGCTGGCCACGGGCGCCCCCAGGCCCCGCAAGGCATCCTCAGCACCCTCCCAGGGCAAGGAGCGCCGGCCCGACTCCCCCACACGTCCCACTCTCAGGGGCTCCGAGGAGCCCACCCTGAAGCATGAAGCCATCAGCGAGGAGGTCCTCTCCGCGCCGTCGGACTCGGGGGGCCCAGATGGCTCTTTCACTTCATCCGAGGGCTCCAGTGGGAAGAGCAAGAAGAGGTCATCACTCTTCTCCCCCCGCAGAAACAAGAAGGAGAAGAAGTCCAAAGGCGAGGGCCGGGCCCCAGAGAAGCCCAGCCCCAACCTCCTGGAGGAAGCTGCCACCAAACCCAAGTCCCTGTGGAAGTCGGTCTTCTCTGGGTACAAGAAGGACAAGAAGAAGAAGGCCGACGACAAGTCCTGCCCCAGCACCCCCTCCAGCGGGGCCACGGTGGACTCTGGCAAGCACAGGGTGCTTCCCGTCGTAAGGGCAGGTGCGTCAGCGGCCGGGCCCACTTGCAGGCAGAGCGGGAGGGGCTGGGGTCATTGGGGCTCTCAGGATCCATGCTCCCACTGCCCTCCCAGGGGTTCTCAGGAGCCGTGCTGACCTAGAGAAGGGACTGAACCATGGGTTCACAGGGCATAGCCCGCTGCATAACAGAGTTCTCAAAGCCAACTTGAAACTGTATCAGGAAGACTATGGAGGTTTGTGCCCTTCCTAAAGTCAGATGACCCCAGAGGGGCCCACTCCTGCACAGGGCAGAGGGCAGTGCTGCCAGGAGGGGCTGGGCAGGCCCGGGTGCCACCTGCTTGGGGTCAGCTGTACCCTGCCCAGGCAAATGTATCCCCCAGGATGGGGGAAGGATCCCTTAAACTAAAATGAATGCAGCCCCCTACCCAGCCTCCGCTGCATGTGGGAACGTAGAATCAGGAGAGCGCTGCGCCTGCTGTCTGGCACCATCCTCACATGACCTCCCTCTCTCCACAGAGCTGCAGCTCCGGCGCCAGCTAAGCTTCTCCGAGGACTCAGACCTCTCCAGTGATGATGTCCTTGAGAGGTCCTCGCAGAAGTCACGGCGAGAGGTGGGTAGTCAGGCAGGGGGGCTTCACGGGGCCTGGGCCCCTCTGCTCACTGCTGGGCTTTGGTGGGGTAGAGAGGAAGAGCAAAGCTGAAGCCAGGGATGGACAGCTAGTGGCGCACAGCCTGCTGACCGTTGACCCCTACACACTGAGGCGGTCACACTGGGCTTTCTACATAGGAGCTGGGGCCGTTGGCATCCACAGCAAGGGTTCCTGTTTTCTTGTGAAGAAGTAAAGACTGGAGCCATTCCTGCGTCACACTCCTCTTCGCTGGAGGAGGCAGCCTGGCATTGTCTATTTCTTCCTTGTCTGTTCTTCCCCAGGGCCTGGAGAACACTGCCCAGTCCAGGGCTGCTGGCAGGAGCTGGGACCTCAGGCACTGAGCATTGTGCCTGGTCCTGCCCACTTGGTGGGTTTGATAGTTAGGGAGGGTTTGTTGTCTTAAAGGACTGGTCCAGGAACTGACCTGCAGGGCTGCTAGGTCTGACTCCGTCCCTCGCTTTCCAGAGCCCAGGACTTTGGGTGGATCCAGTGAAGGTGGAGGGGAGAAGAATCAGAGCACACTCTAATAGGCACCTGTCAGCATACAGGGTGGGCGGAGCCCTGGGGCCTGTGCTCCTCCTCCTGGCTGGGGGCAGCCTGGCTGTCTCCTGCTTCCTGCCTCCCTTTTGCGTGAAAAGCTTCCCCAGAATGTAGCATGCCTTCGTTGCAAGGCTTCTGGGGCTTGGACTTGAGTCTGCCCTCTCCTGCTGCCCAGTAACCCAGTCAGGCTACATGGTGCGCCTGAGCCCGTCACATGCCCATTCAGTGAAGGTGGCTCCTGCAGCCTGAACCAGTTCCTCTTTAAATAACTCAGCAAACTGGACGCTTTATTTCTCATCCCCTCCTTCGTCTCCCTTGGCCTTGCCAGCTCTTTGGCCGCTCTCCTAGAAGATTCTAGAGAGCCAGACCTCTCCTCCTGCTCCACCTTCTGCAGAGCCAGGCTTCTTTGTGCCCCAGCCAGGCCAGCTACTGAGTTAGGGTTGGGATCTGCGCCTTCTCAGGGACTGGGAGAGTGTGTCTTCTTCAAGGCTACCTGTCGAGCTTTCCTAGGCTGTCGCACTGGGGCTGAGCTGTAATTCCCCTGGGTTTCTGTGTGGGTCCCTAAACACATCCCAACACTGGTGACGGGTGCTGCCTTCGGGGGCAGCAAAGAATGGAGAATGTGGTCCCAGGCTCACTGCCGCAGTGGTGACAGTGTGGACATTCAACCTATTGGGTCAGGTTGGCCACCCACCTCCACATCCCTCACGTTGTTGTGGTGGGCAGTGTGCCCACTGCTTCTCCATCCGTGAAGCTGCCTGGGCTGGCTGTGCCAAGGCTAGTACTTGGTGAGCCTCCCCAGAGCCCAGCAGGTGTGAGGAGCAAGGGAGGAACAGGAACAGGACCCCAGGAACAAGCCATGGACACCAATCATGGAACCCTAGAGCCAGAGGGTGGCCTCTAAGGCCTCATGCTCCAGGGGCACCCACAGAGGCAAAGTCATTTGCTAGAGGTCACATAGGGAATACTAAAGTCAAAGTCAAGCCTGGGGGACAGACAGGCTAGTGGATGGCCGACCTAGAGGACGGCCAACCTAGGGGACGGCTGAGGACCAAGGAGACGGTCGAGCTAGGGGATGGATGACCTAGAGGACAGTCAAGTTAGGGGATGGATGACCTAGGGGACCGTTGAGCTAGGGGATGGATGACCGAGGGGACAGTCAAGCTAGGGGATGGATGACCTAGGGGACCGTTGAGCTAGGGGATGGATGACCTAGGGGACCGTTGAGCTAGGGGATGGATGACCTAGGGGACAGTTGAGCTAGGGCATGGATGACCTAGAGGATGGCCAACCTAGGGGATGGATGAGAACCAAGGAGACGGTCAAGCTAGGGGATGGATGACCTAGGGGACAGTCAAGCTAGGGGATGGATGACCTAGGGGACTGTCGAGCTAGGGGATGGATGACCTAGAGGGCGGCCAACCTGGGGGATGGCTGAGGACCAAGGAGATGGTCGAGCTAGGGGATGGATGACCTAGAGGACAGCCAACCTAGGGGACTGCTGAGGACCGAGGAAACAGTCGAGCTAGGGCTTGGATGACCTAGGGCACAGTCAAGTTAGGGGATGGATGACCTAGGGGCTGTCGAGTTAGGGGATGGATGACCTAGGGGACAGTCGAGCTAGGGGTTGGATGACCTAGGGGACAGTTGAGCTAGGGGATGGATGACCTAGAGGATGGCCAACCTAGGGTACGGCTGAGGACCGAGGAGATGTTCTTGCTAGGGGATGGATGACCTAGGGGGCAGTCAAGCTAGGGGATGCATGACCTAGGGGACCGTCAAGCTAGGGGATGGATGACGTAGGGGACCATCGAGCTAGGGGATGGATGACCTGGGGGACCATCGAGCTAGAGGATGGATGACCTAGGGGACCATCGAGCTAGAGGATGGATGACCTAGGGGACCATTGAGCTAGGGGATGGATGACCTAGGGGACCATCAAGCTAGGGGATGGATGACCTAGGGGACAGTCGAGCTAGAGGATGGATGACCTAGGGGACCATTGAGCTAGGGGATGGATGACTTAGGGGACAGTCAAGCTAGGGAATGGATGACCTAGGGGACAGTTGAGCTAGGGGATGGATGACCTAGGGGATGGCCAACCTAGGAGACAGATGACATGGGAGAAGGCCAAGCCACAGGCAGCTGACCTGACTCCCACATGGTGTGGAGTCAGCCTGAGTGAGAGCTGGGTGCTGTGCCTTTTCAAGACATGGATGCTAAAGTGGAAAGCAAACTGAACAAAAACAGCCATAAAGGACATTTTGGAAACAATTAAATTTAATAGAGGACTGGATGGTAGTATAAATGTGTAATATCATCAGATTGTTAAGTTCCTTGCAAGTGATAAAGGCACTGTTAATGTACTTTTATGTAGGAAAGTTATATAGGAAAACGTCTGAGTTCTTAGGAAGTACATCTAAAATGTTTAGGGACGAACGATCATGATATCTACCAATGAGTCATTACAAAAGGTCATATAAAAGATGACAGATGAAGCATGTGGCAAAATGGTAACCTCTGGCAGATACAGCTGAGAGGCTTGTGGGTGTTCATTGTCTTCCTCTTTCAACTTTCTTGTGGGTTTAAATTTTTCAAAATGAGTGTGGGGAGCAGGGGCTCTAAAGCGAGGATGGGGTTTGACCTGCCTCGGAAGGAGGAAGCCGCTTCTGCCAGGCCGGGATCCCAGGGCCACTCCAACGGCACAGGCGCCTCCTCCTGCCTCACAGCGTCTGTGAAACAAGAGCCTGGGTTTTGTTTTGTTAGAAATTTTTAAACCGGTCAAAATAACTTATATTTTTATTTAAAATGTTTATTATAGAAAATTTAGGATAATTCAGACTTTTAAAAAATCACCTGTAGCCCAACCTACAAGAGAGAACTTGTGTTTACCTCTTTTCTTTGCTTCCATTTGACTTTAAATACAAGCAACGCAGCTGCCTCTTGAGCCCGGCAGCCCACCAGAGTGTGGCCTGGGCACCCTGCCACGCCGCATCCAGTTTCACAGCAGAACTCCAGCGCCTGTGGCTGGCCACCACAGGCACACAAGGACAGGTGGTGACTTCGCCCCTCCCAACCCGGAAAATGGGTGGATTGTGGGAAGGCAGCCACTGCCTCCCATTACTGTTGACATCAGCCACAGGCAAAGCTGTTAGTGCTGTTCCTTAGGGTGCGGTGTGTAGTTCCTGTGGGCTTTTTGCAAGCCGCTTTGGGAAGTCATCTGTCTCTCTTTTTTTCTGAACCAGCTTGTTCTCATAACAACATTCTTTTGCTCTGATTTGTGGGAGAGGTGGGTCCACCTGAGGCAGGCGGGACACAGGTGCTCAAAGTCGAAGCAGGCAAATTTATTCTTGGGACGCACAGCTCCGCACAAGGCCGCCCCATAGATGGGATGGACGGAGCAGCAGGGAGCATGGCCAGGGTTGCAGCAGGCCTGGAGCTCTCAGGACTTCCCTGTCTTGTGTGCCACCACACACCCTGGTTTCCTTAGTGCCTTTCAGCCGTTTAATATGGCTGGTGAGACTAGAAGAGCAGATGGGACTCACCTTGGCCCTCAGAGCGGCTCTGCGCAAGGTGTAATAGAACGAGAAGAGGCTCCTGCTGCTGCCTGACGTGCTTTTGGTGAATAGCAGCTACTGATGCTAGTCCACTTCCCTTTACTGGGCACAGTCAAGAAATGGCAGCTGGGTGGCACACAGGAACACTGCCAGCGGAGAGCCTATCAGGGAGATGGTCGGCTTCCTTCCCAGTTTTGCTACGTCTGTCTGTCTCTGAGAGCAGGACCCCCTTTCCTCCCTCCCCCCGATTCCGCTCCCCCGGAGCATTCAGCAGGGAAAAGTGGACTGAATTTCCACAAGCACATGGTCACTCGAGGAGAAAAGCATCTAGAATCACATATTTTAACGGCTTTGACTTTACACAAGGGACATTGGGATGAGGCGAGTTTTGGGGGAGGTGAGGAAGAAGCTTGTTTCTTCCCAATAAAAGAGTGAACCCCGGCTGTTTTCAAAACCGGGTCCACTCAGATGCCGCCACTAGGACCTTCACACCCAGATTCCTACTTAGGCAGTCCTGTGTGACTTTGTGAAAAATAATCACGTGTTTTAAGTCTTGTGTGTTTGTTTTAAACTTCTAACTTATTTTGCTCCATTTCTGTGTTCTTAATTTTTAATTTGTTAATCATTATTATTATTACTATTCTGTTTTGTTTTCTGATGCCATCCCCTTAAAAGTCGATTTATGTACCACACGCCTTGGCATTCAGGAGATCACATGCATCAAAGGTAGTGTCTCATTCCCGTCAGCTGGTCACTGTTGCATGCATGTCTGTGATTAACCACCTGTCGCCGGCCCCGGCCCTCCAGCCACATCCTCACTAACTCTGTTTGTGCGTGCATGGGGCAGTGGCACACACTGGCAGCAGTACTTCCGTTAGGCGCGTCATGAGCGGGAAGGAGGATGAGACACCTGCTCCTCACCGGCTGGAGTGCATGTGGTCATTTTGCTCTAGGTTCCTCGGGTCGGGACCGAGCTGCTCCTATGTGGCTGGGCACCCCAGAGAGGGGCAGTTCAGCAGCCCTCAGCTCTGATCAGCAAGGTGCAGTGCTGAAACGCCATTCATGACCCTTCGGGACTGCCTGTTCGGGGGACCCTCTGTCATTTGAGCTCTTCAAGTGAAGATTATGAGTATAGACCCCAAGTCACATTTGTCATCTTTGAAGTCTAGGATAAAGTTTTCTTGTTGGCCAGGTGTGGTGGCTCACACCTGTAATGCCAGCAATTTGGGAGAATCACTTAAGCCCAGGAGTTTAAGACTAGCTTGGGCAATATAACAAGATCCTGTCTCTACAAAAAAAATTTTTAAACCCATCTGGGCGAGGTGGCACACGCCTACAGTCCTGACTACTTGGGAGGCTGAGGCAGGAGGATCACTGGAGTCCAAGAGTTTGAAGCTGCAGTGAGCTATGATTGCGTCAGTGCACCCCAGCCTGGGTGACAATGAGACCCTCTCTCAAAAAAATCTTTTATATAGTCTCCTTGTTTCATTTTCTTAGAGGCAATAAAGAGAGTCTTATGAATAAAGGCAAATCCCTAACCTTTGCCCCTCTGGTTGCCCACGGTTTGTTCAAAGCATTTGATGCTCCCTTGAGCCCTTGGCACCCACGTAGGCAGGGGGCTGTGGCCATCCAGTCCATGGACTTGCACTGGATTGGCCCATTACCTCCTCTGTTCTTGATGGCACTGGGTGCAACAGCCCTGGCCAGGCCACAACCTCTCTTCTTCCCAGTGGCCAACGGCTGCCTCTGCAGACCCCAGAGTCGGTCCAGGTGCACCTCCACAATTCTTTCTTCAGACTATACTTGACTTAAAAGAGAAGCATCCCTGTTCTCTCTACTTGGGTGTCATTTCTTGGAAGACTCTCATGGATACTGCTCTTCTGAAGGAAGTGGCCCTTGATACCAAACAGGAAAATAAAAGGATCCTGATTTCTCTCTTTCCTTCCCTTGTAAGCCTCCTAGAAGCAGGAGGCTTGGTGAAACAGCCTACCAATGTTTTTACTCCCACAAAGTTTTAAAGACCAGACATCTTTATTGGGGAAGCAGGTGATCTCAGTGATAAAGCAGTGTGTGTCCCTTTATTGTTTTAACTGCCTAACAGTCGGTCCCCACTCAGCCTCCTGTCCCTGTGCAGAGGTGGGCAAATGTCTCACTCTGTGGATCTTAGGTGTGCCCGTGGCACTGAGGGCTGCTGCAGGCTGGGGACTCTGCAGACCTCATGCCCTCTGCCTATCAGCACCCCCATCCTGCTAGCACTCTACAGAGGACAGCTTGTCCTGTCTGCCTGGGCACCAACTCCAACATGGGGGACAGACCTCTCCAGGCCCCCGCTGGCCTGCCGCCCACCCCTGTCCTAGGCCTCCGTGCACCTGACTGAGGAAATTTCTCTTGTTCTCTCCAGCCAAGAACCTACACAGAGGAGGAACTGAATGCCAAGCTGACCCGGCGCGTGCAAAAGGCAGCTCGGAGACAGGCCAAGCAGGAGGAGCTTAAGCGGCTGCATCGAGCCCAGGTAAAACCATGGAGGATGGGACCAGGGCACATGCGCAGGAGGGTTGGGCAGCATCTTCCTCTCCACCCAGCTGCTCCCTGCCGCACAAGCCAGTGCAGAGCAGAGCAGAGGTAGACAGGCCTCCCTGCCATCCGGATCACCTTTGGCTGGTGCAGCCACAGAGGCCCTGCCTTGGTGGAGCTGTCAGTCAAAAGGGAAAAGCAGGCCGGGTGCGGTGGCTCAACGCCTGTAATCCCAGCACTTTGGGGGGCTGGGGCAGGCAGATCACTTGAGGTCAGGAGTTCGAGACCAGCCTGGCCAACATGGCAAAACCCCGTCTCTACTAAAAAAACAAAAATTGGCTGGGCGCGGTGGCTCACGCCTATAATCCCAGCACGTTGGGAGGCCAAGGCGGGTGGATCATGAGGTCAGGAGATCGAGACCATCCTGGCAAACACGGTGAAACCCCATCTCTACTAAAAATACAAAAAATTAGCCAGGCGTGGTGACGAGCCCCTGTAGTCCCAGCTACTCGGGAGGCTGAGGCAGGAGAAAGGCGTGAACCTGGGAGGCAGAGCTTGCAGTGAGCCAAGATCGTGCCATTGCACTCCAGCCTGGGCGACAGAGCGAGACTCCATCTCAAAAAAAAAAAAAGGAAGAGCCCTGCATTGAGTTTCCCAAATCCTTTGTTGTGGAACAATCATTGTAAATAAATCACCTTGTTCAATTGTGAGGACTGTCGCCAGGATCCCTTTGTGGCCCCTCAGCCTCTGATAGGCCTGGAATTTTTGTGGGAAGAGGTCAGAGCTCTCCTCCCGTTCTCCAGCTTGTGTTCAAGCTGCACAGACCCTGAATCTAGACCATTGTAGATTTCTCTTTTTTTTTTTTTGTTTTGAGGCGGAGTCTCACTCCATGGCCAGGCTAGAGTGCAGTGGCGCTGAGCTCACTGCAACCTCTGCCTCCCTGGTTCAAGCAATTCTCCTGCCTCAGCCTCCCGAGTCGCTGAGACTACAGGCGCCCGCCACCACGTCCAGCTAATTTTTGTATTTTTAGTAGAGACGGGTTTCACCATGTTGGCCAGGATGGTCTCAATCTCTTGACCTCGTGATCCACCCGCCTCGGCCTCCCAAAGTGTTGGGATTACAGGCATGAGCCACTGCACCCAGCCTTCTCTTTTAAATTTTTCTCGTAAAGATGGGATTTCCACTGCACTCTTCAGGAACCCCCTCCAGCACTCTAGCAGTCTTGCCATGAGAACAGTCTGAGGTTCTGGTACTCAGGCCCCTCCTGCTACAGTTTACATCCACTTCATGTCTCTGCAACACTCCTGGGAGGGTGGTCACGACTACTTGAGCCATGTCCATACGCTTTGGTGCTGACTAGCAAGGCCCGGAGCCTAGCGTCTGCACAAACTGGGTGGTTCTGGTGCAGGTGGTCTCCACACCACACCCTGAGCGCACCGCCCACAGATTACAGCCCTTTCCAGAGCGGCAACTCATTTGTTTCCCCTCATGCGGGTGTGGAGTTGTGTGTCCTCCTGAAGCCAGGCTGGAGAGCCGGGTGCTCAGGCTGTGCTGTCTGTCGTAGATCATCCAGCGGCAGCTGCAGCAGGTGGAGGAGAGGCAGCGGCGGCTGGAGGAAAGGGGCGTGGCTGTGGAGAAGGCGCTCCGGGGCGAAGCAGGTACTGCCGGGCTCCCTCCTAAGCTCTGCTCCTGTAGGAAACCCTCCCTCCCGCCGTGGTAGGCTAGTTCTACTTTACCTCACCTGGAATTCAGCTGCTTTTCCAGCAGGATTTTCTGGGGCCCTTCATCACTGAGATCTGGGGCTTCCTGTTAAGCAAAAGAAAATACCCGTCTGAGACAGCCCCAGGCCCATCCTGCTCCGCAGCCCCCCTGGGCTGCCGTTTCCCACAGAGCGAAACTCAGTCCCCAGCATGTTGATGGCGAGCGCTTCCCACTCCTTCCCACCCCTCCATTTACTCTAGGAGGGAATAACTGAGAGTGAGAGAGATTGAACCGCAAGGAACCATCACAGAACTGCACTGAGCAGGTCCCCAGCCTGCACCCCACAGGCTCCCTCCTATCGTTAGTTCCCTGGGACCCTCCTGCCCACAGAGCCCTAGGCACCGCTGGTGGGGGAGCATGTGGCCACCCTCGGCACACACAGATTTCCAGAGGGCACCCGGGCCCTGTGTCCACTGAAGGCCGGCCACTCAGGGTAGTGCTGGAGAGGCTCAGGGCATGTGACTAGCCGACGTGGAGCAGACTCCGGGGAGTGACTGGCAGGGCCCTGTGCTTGTGACTGCTGCTCCTGGCAGGGAAGCACTGGAGAGTGTGGTGCACTCATTCCTGCCCTTCCACTCAGGGAACCCGCGGGGCTGCACTCAGCATAGTTGCGCACAGAGAATGCAAGGGAGTATCTGAGGCGTCTCTGGCCCAACGGCCCAGGAAGTCCTGTTGGTTCGGGACCTTGAAGCTGTAGGGCCAGCCCGGGGAGTGCAGTGGCCACTCTGCCTTCTCAAGCATCCACAAATCTTCGTCTAGTCTCTGGATGGGGAAACTGCCATCTCTTTATAGCCTGCAGGTTCAGCGTTCAAATCGTGAGCTGGGGATGAAGAAAAGGAGTGTCCTCTGACTTCCTCACTCTAGTGTGGCAGAGGGGAGCAGGGTGCCTCTGCTGACAGGCAGGCCGTCTGTGAAACGGAAGAACTGGGAGGAGGCGGCCAGGAGCAGGGCCAGCTGCTGCCATCTGATCTTGCTCAAAGACTGACCCATGGGTTCCTGGGAAGTGCCTGGTGTCAAGATGAATTCCTATGACCTGTAGGACTGAAGTTTGTGCGGTGGGGAGTGAGGGAGTTGAGAATGGAAGTAGGTCTCCTTTGCCAGGCCCTTTAAGGCCTGGAAATTGCAGCTTATCAGTCTCCTCAGTGATGACCTTCAGGCAAAGAGAGGGGATGGGGAGAAAGGTGAGGATGCGGATGTTTTTGGTTTGGGCTCACCTGATGCTGTTAATGCATGAAGCCTGGGCTACCAAAGGAAATGCAAAAGCTTGAAGCACTTAGCGTCCGATAGGCCAAGACGACTGGGCTGTGTTACTGTGAGACAAGCACAGCAAGGCGATTTGGGTTCACCTGAGAGGGTCCGAGGTTTCCCGGCGAACCTGCGGTACCCCTCCCCCCTGCCCTCCTCAGTTAAGCCTGAGCCCAGATGGAGTTGGCCCCAGCCCACCTGTGCCCGACTGCGTCCGGGCCTGTGGGGCCCTGCCCTCGTGCTGTTTCTCTTCTTGCAGAAGATACCAGGAGAGAGCCTAGGCCCATCTTCATTCCTTCTTGCCCTTCTCCGCAAATTACTTCTGCCAGGATGGATAGATCTCAACACACAGGCAGAATAACTCAGCAGTGTGTGCACCCACAGTTCGTGGTTTAAGCCCTTCAGGAAGAAGACAGCACTCTGCCCTCCTTACTCACAAGGTGGAGGTGGTGGTGCCATCGAGGTTGGTGGTTTCCGTAAAGCACTTGAGTGCCCGTGGCCTCCGAGAAGTCTGAGTGTAAAACCATGCTTCAGTGCCTCTGTCACAGGCCCTGTTATTCAAGCTTCTGCCAAAGGGCCGGAAAATAACATGCTGTTGAAGATTGGCGTAGGATTTTGCCAGAATTCTTTCTTCTAGTTGTTAGATACATCTCCTCAAACATACACAACCCGGATGCCATCTAAGTCAGTGGTTTTCAAGCTTGTGTTTTTAGCAGCAGAACCCTTTTTACAAGATTATAAGTTCAAGTTTAAAGTCAGAAAGAAGCACTCTAAAATGTTGATAATTAACACAGATTTGAAAATACAGGTTATAGCAGAGAGTTGTGGACATGACTGAGTCCCAGCATCCAGCCAGTACACACAAGAACTGTAGTTGCTTTAAGTGAAAACAGGGCTTTTTTGTTTGGTTGGTTTTTGGATTTTTTAACAGCTTACTTAGAAATCTCAGGATATTCGCAGTTTAAATGATGTAGATACTAGACGTTTAAAATGAGGCAAGAGCTTTTTTTTTCACAGTTGGATCGTAGCAGATCTAACAGCAGTTCCTATTCCTCATGACAAACAAGAGGCTCCCAAACAGTAAACAAAAACCCAGCTACGCTGGAATACCACAGCAAAACGTGTTACCCACCTAAATGAAGGGACTCGCTGACAGGCGTGCATGCTGTCACTGAGCTGTAGCTCTCCTGGACAGACCCTGAACAATGGCAGGTGAGCACGATGCTGCAGGCCAGAATTTAAATAATGAATTAAATGTCCTCTTCACTAACACATTCCCAAGGAGTTCAGTCACTGACACACAGAGAAAGGCGGAAACTTGATCCTGAGGGTACCACAAACTCAAGCTCACCTGGCAGCACAGATTATTGGGTTGATGGTCTCCAGTGGGTGAAAAGTTGGCATATAAAACATTTGGGCCGGGCACAGTGGCTCACGCCTGTAATCCCAGCACTTTGGGAGGCCGAGGCGGGCGGATCACCAGAGGCCGGGAGTTTGAGACCAGCCTGACCAGCATGGAGAAACCCTGTCTCTACTAAAACTACAAAAAAATTAACTGGGCGTGGTAGGATTACATGCCTATAATCCCAGCTACTCGGGAGGCTGAGGCAGGGGAATTGCTTGAACACGGGAGGCAGAGGTTGCGGTGAGCTGAGATCGCGCCGTTGTACTCCAACCTGGGCAACAAGAGCGAAACTCTGTCTCAAAAACAAAAATATTTGAAGGTGGTGTGTCTTATTTTAATAAGGTCTCTTAAAAGAGCTACAAGTGTTTGTACATCAGGTATTTGGGAGACCCCTTGGAATGCCTTTGGAAGAATCTTTAGGGTTCCACAGAAGCTTGAAAACCACTGTCCTAGTCCAAACTCCTTCCTTTATCTTCAGCAAATATCTCTATCCAAAGATGTTTCTGTTCTGTTTTTCAAGATGGGCCTTAGTAGGTCTGTTGGGATATTTCCTTGTGATGCATTTGAGAAAGTCTCAGGAATTTTCGGGAATTATGGTTCCTACCATAAGAATATAAGAATTTACAAATATATCATGTTCCTTCTCTTACGTGAATTGAATACATCCCTTCCAAGGCTGGTCTCATGTCACAGTTCCCCATGGCCCTGCTCCTCCTTGGCCGATGCCGTCTGGGAAGCCCAAGTGTGCGTGCTACTGCTGCTCTCTCTCCTGCTTCTGCGTCCCATTCCTCTCCTTAGTCTCTTGGCACCTGGCTGAGCCCTGAAAAAGGCAGTGGCAGCTGGGCATGATAATAATCTGGAGTCTTCTCATCATGGCAGTCCACCCTTCCCTGGGGACTGTAGTAAACTGGCTGGAACCTGCTACCATCTCACTCGGTGGTCTCCAGCTTCCATCGCCGTCTGAGGGCGTCAGACTTTGTTAGCCAAGCTGCCTTTCCAGAGAAGGGCTCTGGCGTGGACCTGCCGTCCCGTTCTCCATTTGTCTAAGGTATGACAACGTATGGCCAGGCCGCAAGGCTTAGCTTCAGCGCCTTCGATCCTAGGGCCAGGCCACGACTTAGGTAATTTCCAGTCCTGGGGCACCTGGGAAAGCTTTTTGTTACAAAACCATCGGCTCAGCCTTGAGCATGCGTTGAAAAGCTGGGGCAGGACCGCATTCTACTACTGTCTGCTGTGTCACTCTCAAGGGGAGGCCCTCAGGTGGGACCGGAGACTGTGAGGATCTGCATTCAGAATGCGGGGTTTGGAGAAAAGGCAACACCATGGCGGCCGAGTGCTGTGCTCTGTGTGTGTTTATGATTCTGGGGAGATGAGGACCGCCCGCTCAAGCCCAGCCTCTTGGCAGCGCCCAGTCTGCATCTCAGGCATGGAAATTACATAGCGCTCTTGACCAGACACCTGCGGAACTACCAGGCTAGGAGTGCCCTGGGCCGGCAGACCTCCAGGAGCCTTGGGGCAAGTGCCTGGGGGAAGAACTCTGCATCAATCTCTGCTCGTTTCCTGTTTTTAAGAAGGCCAACTGAATTTGGAGGCCTAAGCCTCGAAACAGGATCCCCTTCCTCTCAAACCCATTCGGCAAAAGTGGGTGTGCAAGGCGTTTGATAGAGTCAGCAGTGGGGTCGTGGGAATTCCTGGGAGAGCACCGACTGTGTGAAACCTAAGGATTGCAGAGCTTCTGTAGGACGTTTGCCTCCTGCCTGCAGCTTCCTGAGGCTGGGGCTTCCAGTATCACAACTGACAAGCAGGCAGCCCCGCACTATTAACCCTTAGTTAGATAGAAGGTTGAGTCCCAGGGGCGGGAGTTCCTAGCAAAGCCAAAGCCTCTGTCCTGGATGTTCCCTGGCGTGCGTGGGATGTGTTGATAGTGACTGTTGACTCCCCGCGGTGGGTTTGACTTACTGCCCTCCTCCCACAGCCACGCAGTATGCAGATACGGCATGTGTGGACATGCGGTGTGTGATGCGCTTAGGCACGCATGCTTTCCAGCCGTTCCTCTGCTGCCTCGCTGTGTCTGCGTTTCCTACGCTCCGTATCATTGATTGCTTCGGGTGTGGGGGGACAGGAGGGTTACCTGATGGAATAACTCTCTCTTCACCGATTCCTTGTTGTAGACTATTGGGGAGAGTCTTATTACAGTGACCTCATCGACTTGCATCTGGGTGGTATGTATGGCAGCATCCGCGCTGACACTAACCCCGCTGACACCCTTTCTCCACCCGCGCTTCCCAGCCCCTGCTCACAAGAACAAGGAGAAATCAACCCAGTAACCAAATGGCAAAAGCACAGACCCTTTTCCAGCTCAAAACAGCAGCGTGCTGATCTCCCCGCTGCCCACATGTGCTCTAGAGGAAGATCTGAGCTTGCTTTTGCTGCCTGGGGTCGTTTTCATTTTTTATGATAAAACTTTGCCCACCCCACTCCGAGGCCAGCCTTGCGTCTGCATCCTGGTCCCCTGAATACACACACTCCAACACAGCTTTTGCCCTGAATCTCATCCCTCACTGCTTGTAGGAGTCATATCTGCTAGGGAGCTCACTGCCTGCCACCCTTACGCAGAGAAGAAAACACGCCAAGATCTCAGCCTGACCATTTCCACTGGGGTGTACTCTCATTTCTCCCTGAAGAGCCGAGTGCCAGGGAAAGGCTTCTCTTTGTGATTTCTGCCCAGATTCACCAGACTCAAAGCCAGGTTGACAGGTGCCCATAACAACATCCCTCCCTCCTTGCTCTGTCCTGGGGCTCACTTTGTACTTCTTTTCAGTGAAGACAGGAAAAGCTCAAGGCCATGGTTCTCACAGTGTGGTCCCTGGACCAGCAGCAGCATCACCTAGGGGCTTGTTAGAAAGGGACAGCCCTGCCCCAGACCTGCAGAATCAGAAACTCTGGGGTGAGGCCTGGTTATGTGCTGTCACAGACCTTCCAGTGGGTTCTGATGCCCTCTAGAGCAGGAGAACCACTAGCTTAGAGGTTGCAGTATGTTTGGCATCTTGCCATTTGTACTAGTTCAGAGGAATGACTGATCCCTGTGTCTCATTTCTAAGCTTTGGGCAGCTTTTCCCTGGGCAGCTGCCATTGTGTCGAGGGGAATGCTGGGGGCTCTGGCTCCTCCTCCCTGTCCCTGTGTGCTTGATGTAGCAGTCTGCCCACTTCATCTCCCTGTGGAGGCTCCATGCCTAGAGGTGGCCTTCAAACAGAAGAATGGCAAAGATCATTGTCTCATGTTTTACCCTGACCCCATTCTTTTAAGAGGGTCACTTCCTGGCCCATTCATTTAAAAACCAATGTCATAATTCTGTGATTCCACCCATCAGACAGTGCCACATCCAAGGCGGGGCTCTCGCCTCCCTGGGAAGATAGACTGTTGCTGTCTGTGCTTCCTATGTTCTCCGATCCCGCGCTCCCACGCACCCACCCCCTTGGAGACTCCATCGGTGTCCCAGGGCTTCCGGTGTGTTCCCGGACCTCCACACTCAACGGCCACTGGTGCTGCAGAAGGGCCGGTGCTTACATTCCAGTTAACAGACCCTTTTCCCGTCTAATGCCTCTTGCCTCCTCCTAACATCACCTCGGGAGTGTTCATGTCCATGCTAAGCAAATTTCCATGTGTGAAAAAATTCACACCTGTTATCCCAGCAATTTGAGAAGCCAAGGCAGGTGTATCATTTGAGCCCAGGAATTTGAAACTAGCCTGGGCAAGATGGTGAAACCCCGTCTCCATAAAGAAATTTTCAAAATTATCTGGGCATGGTGGCGCGTGCCTGTAGTTCCAGCTACTAGGGAGGCTGAGGTGGGAGGATGACATGAGCCCAAGAGTTTGAGGCTGCAGTGACCTGTGATTGCACCACTGCACTCTAGTCTGGGCAACAGAGCAAAACGCTGTCTCTTAAAAAAAAAAAAAGAAAAGAAAAGAAAAAAAGATTTGTTTATATTCAGAATCTCCTGGAAGGGGCTGTCAGAACACATTTCTTTAGGATTGTATCCACCCTTCCCTTGCAGTTCAAGACGCCATTAACACACCCATCCACACACCCATCGCATCTCCTGCTTTGTTTTTTGTTTTTTGTTGGTGGTGTTTGTTTTTTGAGATAGAGTCTCGCTCTGTCACCCAGGCTGGCGTGCAGTGGCACGATCTGGCCTCACTGCAACCTCCGCCTCCCGGGTTCAAGCGATTCTCCTGCCTCAGCCTCCCAAGTAGCTGGGATTACAGGCGCCCACCACCCCACCCGGCTAATTTTTGTATTTTTAGTGGAGATGGGGTTTCACCATGTTGGCCAGGCTGGTCTCGAACTCCTGACTTCAGGTGATCCGCCTGCCTCAGCCTCCCAAAGTGCTGGGATTACAGGCGTGAGCCACCGCACCTGGCCCGCATCTCCTGCTTTCTTTACCCGCCTTGCTTGAGAAGAAGTAGTGAGCTGCTTTCTCCTCTGGGTCCCCAGACTCCAGCTACTAGCTTTTTGGATTTAGAATTCCAACAAGTTCCAGGAGGAATTGAAGTAAATAGAAAAAGGAAACTCAGGGTGCCTTGTGAAGTACAGCGCCCCACCACTGACACTCATAACCCTTTGGAGGTGAGCGCGCCAGCCCATCACTTCCCCTTTCCCAGACTGTTATGCTGCGTAAATTCAAGCCTTCTTGGGTTCTGCTCACCACATGGGGGCTGCTGCTAGAACGGGACATTCCCCTCTGTAGGGAGTCTCTTGTGGACTTCAGGCCCTGTTCTCGCCACGCCCGTGAGGATGACGGCAATGCCAGAATTAGGTTTCTTTTCTGTTTCTGCTGTTTCATTCTTGGAGCACTTGGTAATATTCGTTAATTGAAAGGAAAATCACCCTTTTGAGATCTGGAGCCTCATATGTGAAACCCGGTTGCCCCTCTGTGCCTGCATCCCCAAAAGGTCACCCCGAAGCCCCATTTCTGTGCCATAGCACCCGTCTCATTTCTCCTGTGGGCAGAGCAAAGCTCCAAGCAGCCCTCAGAGCGTGAGGAATGCCACCTCCTGCCCAGAGGGGCCGACTCCTACCCCTGCCGTGTGCTCTGCGTGTCATACTCCAGGCTCTTTCCGTGGTTCTCAGTGAACTGCCTAAAGGCTCTGAAAGTCTCTTTTTTCAGCCACAGAGTATAAAGAATGAAAATTTCCCTTCTTCGTATAGCTGGACCTTGTGATTTCCAAAGAAATCATTAAAAAGACTCAAAACAACCTTTGGGCCAGAGAGGAAGGGTCCCCAGGTGGCCACTCCCCTTCTGCCTTCTTCCCTGGGACCCTGAACAGGCCCAGCCCAGCCTGCTCTATTGCACTAGAACAGACAGATGACTGGAAATCTAGAAGAAAACCACATTTCTTCTAAAACCGATGGAAAATACACACACATAATTTCTAGTTTTTGGGGACCTCATCTCTTGATTTATGCATCTCAAAGGAAAATTGAAAGAACACGAAAGGTTTAGAAATGTAACATGAAGGACTGGAGGGTGGCCTCTTGCTATTGTGAGATGGGGGTGCAGGGGTGCCTGCCCCTTGCCCTTCTGAGCAACCATCTTCCTGTTGTGTCTGCTTCTCTGAGTTTCATGTTGATAGATTCTTGGTTTGCCTGACCAGTCCACCGTCAGCCTGTCTCTGCTTTGCTTAGGAACTTTGGAACCTGCGCAGTTTCCCAACGTACATATGTGTGTGTATGTGTGTGTGTGTCTGTGATTGTAATTCTTACATGCATTTGTTTGGTTTTTTGCTTTCACTTTTCCTCCCAACCTGGAGCTTTATCTCTGCACTAAGTCTGTGTAGCGCCAGGCGTCTCCCAGCCCCGCTATGTGTATGCTAGACTGGGACTGCCGAACCGGCCTCACCCTGTCATGACAGCTGCTCGCACGTCTGCAGTATTGCACACCAGCCAGCTGGGACCCCTGTCAGGGCCATGGTGTTTGTCGTCACTCAAGGTTTTAGACTGGACCTCAGCCTTGCAGTGCCAAGGCTGCCCCCGGCCAGGAGCATGGCACTGGTGGTGCCCACCAAATAGGCTTCCTGAGTTGGGGACTCAGAATAGCCGAGTGCCTTCTTAGTCAGCAAAACATTTGGTCAGTCTTCCCTCACACTTCCTAGGCTGCATAACCTGAGCAAGGCAGAGCGGAAAATCTGTGGCGGCCCCATTCCATAAACCTGAGCCGCCAAGGAATTCCAGCCCTGAGCACTTTGCTTTCTGAAAGTTTTTGAGACAGGGTCTGGCTCTGTCACCCAGGCTGGAACCTACCCAGTGGCGCCATCTCAGCTCACTGCAACCCCCACCTCCCGGGTTCAAGCAATTCTGCATCAGCCTCCTGAGTAGCTGGGACTACAGGTGTGCGCCACCACACCCGGCTAATCTTGTGTTTTTAGTAGAGACGGGGTTTCACCATGTTGGCCAGCCTGGTCTTGAACTCCAGACCTCAAGTGATCCACTGGTCTCAGCATCCCAAATGCTGGGATTACAGGTGTGAGCCACTGCACCTGGCTGCTTTCTGAAAATTTAATCCAGTCAGTTGGGCATAGCCGTGACAAGTAATTCCCCTGGTGTTTCCTAGAAAAAGGTGACAAAAGCTCTTTGGTGTCTGTGACAGGAGTTAGATAAAAAGGCATTGCTCCAACAGTGTATTTATCATAATATTTGTTATTATTTATAGTGGTACTATATTTAGCAGTCAGTACAGTGGCATTACCGCCAAAATAAGTGTGAGAAATGGGAGTCCACCCTGGTAAGTAAGGGCTGCACACGGCTGCCCAGAGAGGAAGGAAAGTGGGGCCTCAAAATATGCCTGAGAAATAAGTGAGCCGCTTTCCTGTTCCCGACGCCTTGGAGTGTGATCCTCAGAGACCAAAAGGAACTGAAAACCAAAAATGATCTCTGTCTATGCAGGATGTTCCAAAAGTGTGGCTGAAAGGGGAAGACGCTAACCTTGGGGCTCTGCGGAGTTTGTGTGCATGAAACACACAACAGCATATCAGAAGGGAGGGTGTGGGGCCAGCCTCTAACTCTTGAAAGGCTGGTGTTCTAAAGCGCTTGCAAGCTGATTATTTGGAATTCTGTATTTTCATGTGGAAATACAGTTGTAAATGGTGGCTCAGTTCATAAAAAGCCCATTTTCCTCATTACACCTCTGTGTATGGTACTAGTCTGGTGACATGCCACAACCTAACCCGTGTTCCCTGGGGAAATGCAACATTCCAGGCTGGGACCTCTGGGCTCTAGAAGTCTCCCTAGTGGGCCCTCGTTTGGTCTGCTGAACACTGCTTTAGGGACCTCCCCAGCACTGTGGTGATGGTGCCTTTGTCCAACCAGGGGGAGCTGGGAGCCTGTCTAGTGGGCAGAGACGGATACTGAGATGAGGCCGGTCCCTAGGGCCAGTTGTTCCGCAACCTTGGAGAACAGGCCACCAACTGGCCTGCCTGCTATGGCTGTGCACACCTCCACTTCCCGACAGAAGCTCTTTCCTGCTTTGACTGCCACGTGGTTAGCATTGGTGGCTGGTGCATTTGGGGTGCTCAGTAAACATTTCTGGTATAAATGATAAGTCGCCCACATTGGCCTTACCACAAGCCATGATTCATGTATGACATTTCTGTTTTTGATATCAGCATCCATGTAGAAGCCAGTGGGTTAAATATAACCAGGCAGAATTGAAGGATGGAGTTGGAAATGCAGAGCGTCAAGCCAGCACCCACCACCACACAGGTTGTCACTGGTGGTTGTTGGGATGTGAACAGAGTTGGGCCTTTGTCTTGGCCTCTCTGGGTATTACTTACTTATTTATTTTTTAGAGAGAGGGTCTCACTCACCCAGGCTGGGGTGCAGTGGTGCAATCACGACTCTCTGCAGCCTTGACCTCCTGGGCTCAATCAGTCCTCCCACCGTAGCCTCCTGAGTAGCTGGGACTATGGATACTCATGCTACCACCCCCAGCTAATTTCTGTAGAGACAGGATCTCACTGCATTGCCCAGGCTGCTCTCAAACTCCTGGACTCCAGCAGTCCTCTCACTCTGGCCTCCCGAAGTGCTGGGATCACAGGTGTGAGCCCCCGCACCTCCGAGCTTTCTGACCATATCCTCACCAATCCTTGCGAGCAAGGCACTCAAGCTTCTTGTCCCCCAGTCTCAGGGCTATGGCTCTTGGATTTTGAGTACCAGAAGGACTAGAGTAGGCCCTGCCTGCGTGTCAGATGAGCATGGAGGCTCAGTGTGTGGGCTCATCTGCTGGCTTGTTTTTCCAGCTGCCCAGGTGTCTTGATGCAGTGTGCAAAGGTGAAGAGTCTTGGTTGGAGAGAACGTGGGAATATAGAAGGACAAGTACAGAGAAGGGGACCTGCCCTACGGCTGGCCACTCTTTCCCCCACCCTGTCGGCCGTTCTACCCCACACTGGGTCCTGGGTCCATGAGAGGCAGGGCTTGGAGTGAGGTGCTCAGGTGCACTCAGGGACAGGTGGTAGTGTAGGGGGCACCCCGACTGAGGAATGCTAGGCCTGGATTCAGGTCCTGCCTTCACTATCTCCCCAGGCACAGACAAAACAGCCTCTACTTACCCTCTCAGGGCCTCTTCAGAAGACGAGGCAGGAAGGGACATCGGGCCTCCCTCTCGGGTGTGACATTCTGATCAGAGTCTGTGGGACTGCTCTTCCTTGAGCTGCCTGAGACGCCAGCATTTGTTAGATTTGCCTGGAGCCCGTGCTGGCCTTAAAGAGGGCAAGCTCTGAGTTCAGAGTGGGCAAGAAGAGTTGGCTTCTTTTCCAGGCTCTGCCACACTTAACTCCTTTGAGCCTCAGAACCCTCATTTGAATTCGCCCCTCCCGGCAGCCACACCTGGCCGGTGTGAGGATGAGGATCATGTGGGTGGTGCGTGCGAGGGCCCCTTAAAACCAGAGAGCGCCGTCCGTGCTCATCTCACGCACCGCTCCGGACAGGCCTCCCTCCCTGGTGGTGTATTGTTGCTTTTTGAAATCTGGTGACAGGCACTGCCTGCCCGCCACGGGTCAAGCGAGTGGCACTAAACAGCCAACCCCAGGTCACACGTCCAAAGGAAGTGCTGCTTCAGAGGGAAGGATGGAGCAGATGTGCCCACGAGTGTTGGGTACTCAGCAGAGTGCTACAGGGAAGAGGGGTCCTCTGACCAGGACCCGCTCACTGCGCGGGAGCTCGGGAGGGGTGGCCGGCGTCCAGGGCACGCAAGAGTGCTTTGAGAAGTGGTAAATTGTAGCACCTGTTAGCAACAGATGGAAACCCGTTACCCTGACGTTAAGAAAAACCAAAAAACTTCCATTTGCCATAAGCTTGACAGCATCTTTGTTCTTAGAATCAGTGAACCAAATCTTCTGTTTCTTACATCCCCCTAAAAGGCAAAGCATTTCCTATAACCCCCCACCCCGGCCCCATGCACGCTCAGGTCGGGTTCCAGTCGGGTGGAACTCCCCTTGTTTGATTGGTTTTTCCCTTCCACTTCTTCTTTTGAAAATTGTATTGATAGGGCGTTTTTTCTGGTTATAAAAGTAGCCTCGTTCGTTGTGGAAGTGGTGGAGCGTACAGGGAAGTCCGAAGGTAATCAGTGCAGCGTGGACTCACCGCCACTGACACGCGCTTCCGCCTCTTGCTAGGAGAAAGCCTTTTTGGTTTCTTTAAATGCTTGCTTTACCTGATGCTCCCTTTCCCTAATTTCATTTAGTAATTTCTGTTCCCAGTACTCTGTTATATTGTCCTCTGTATTGGGAAGGGCGTATGCGGATGTGGCCTACAGAAAAACAGCTGAAAGCTGTATTTTGTGCTGTCCAGAAAGCAGAAACACATGTTGTAATGTATACCCGTGCAGGCGCCTGCCCCTTCCTTTTGGATGTGTTGTGGACGTGTATCACATAGGCGCTGTTCCACTCCACAGCGTGGCCTATTCACCTGTGACACCAGTCGCAGGAGGTGGCAGGGAGTGTGCACGGACGTATTTGATGGGATTCATCCAGGTGTTCCAAGCCTCAACGCAGACTACACTTTGCAGCCGAGGTTGACTGTAGGTCGGCTGTAAGGCAGAGAATATTGTTGCGGAAAGAAACCCTCCCTCGCACCCATGCGTTGGGCTGGCTGTGCCGTGTGTATTGAGCGCACTGGGTACAGTCAGCATTTCACACGCATGCACGCTGTCCCTGGCTTTGCTTTCGAAGTTGTACCCAATAGCAGATTCAGTGTGCCCACAGCACTGTGCACCACCCTGGAAGGGTTCAAAGGCAGAAAACACCTGTATTCATGCAGCGGCATCGCAGAGGGGCCTCCCAGCCAGCCGTTTGTCCTGTTGGCCTTCCGTTGAGTCAAGGCCATTTCTTCAACCCTGTTCTCTGTAAACCACACACTGCCCTCCCCATGGGCCGAGGCCCCGTGTCTTCCTGGGCTCTGTTGTCCCTGTGTGTCCTCTGTGGTTCTGTGATGGTCCCTTGCCAAACTCCTCTCCCTCGTCCTTGAGTAGGCATGAGACCCCAGATCTAGAGATGTGTGTGCACACTGGCTCTCGGTGCCCCGCCAGCACTCCTCCCAGCATCGTTCCTGTAAGTTTCGGCATGTCCTGTCAGCCCACCCCTTTGGTCTCACAGTCCAGAGTGTGGCAGCCCCCAGCTGCAGCAGGAGGTCCCCGCACAGCCATAGAAGGACCAGAAGGAAGAAGGGGGTGGCTGGCTCTCCCCGTGCCTGGGGGAGAGAGGGGACAGTGACACGGACGGGTGGAAGTCACCTCTGTGTGTGTACGTTTCCCCAAAATTGTTCTGGCTCAGAATTTGAAGCAGCGCAGGTGTGAGCGTCCTGGAGGCCCATCGCAGGATGGGGTGCTGCCCCCACAGACTCAGAGGCCCCCCTTGCCCTGCACTTGTCAAGGCCAGCTTTGCCTCAAGCACATACCTGTGGTGACATCTTAGAGGATTCCACGTGGGTCTGGGAGGTGACCCCAGGTTGTCACTTGCAAGCCTGGAAGCCGTGTTGGCCACTTACTGAATGCGCCTGTCTGAGAGCCAGGCAGACCTATCCAGGGGCTTCGAGGAGGGGGCCCAAGGCCCCAGAGGCCACTGTATGACAACCCAGATGCCACTGCCCTCCTGATAAGGAGTAGAGGCGGGAGGGCCCTGTGGCCCGACTGCTGCCATCATGTAGGGAACACGTCATCCCTCTTGGAGGAACTCACACCGCTGCTCTGAGCCCACGCCCCGTCTGTGATGCTGCCCGGAGCTGGGTCTGCTCTCGTTCAGTTCCATGCTGAAAAAAGGACTTAATTCATTTGTAGACTTTGTTTCCCTTGTTTCTGCTTCTCCATTTCTTGTATTTTTTTCTTTTCCTCCTGTTGTTCCTTTCTCACTTTTTATGCTTTTTGTCCTCTGCTTGTTTTTATTCCACCTTCTCCCTGTCCCTCTCCACTTCCAAATTCCTGCTCCTCTTCTCCTCTTCCTTCTTGTCTTTCTCCGTCTCCTCCTCCTCTTCCTTGTTTGGTCCTTTTGAAGTTGAGCCCAGTGGCGGGACTCCACGACGTAGACCTCTCTCCTTCTGCCCTTGCTGTGTCCAGGAAGGTAACGTAACCTCGCCAACCCCATCCCCGCTACCTCGGAGGGGGTGTAGCCACAGTAGTCAAACACAGAGCCAGAACCCACCTACCTCTCTCTTTCTCTCTCTCTCTCTCTCTCTCTCTCTCTGACCCTCAATGGTCCTGTTACAAAATGTCATGAGTCTGTGGCAGTTTCTAAAGGTACAGTATCCTTTGACTGTCTATGGGGAGGACCAGGGTGCAGAGTGAAGCCAGAGAGCCTCCAGGTCTGGGCCCTTCAGGGCTGCAGCATTGGCTGGCCTTTCATGGCTGGGACCTTTAAGTCTCAGATCCAGCTAGAGGGGCAGGGAAGCAGGTGAGGAGCCTCCCACCTGTGTGCAGCGATTTGGATGGGAGCGTCAAGGAATACTGTCCTTACAAAGACTGGTCTACACAAGCGCCCTCGGGCCCCTTTCCAAACCACCACTGAAAGCAAACCTCTCTACCTCGTGTCTTGCCGAGTGTGTGTTTTTTAAGTTTGTCTGATTTGAAGTCTGTTGTGGTGATAAGATTGTCGTTGAAAGGCATGTGGGGGGTGTGGCCATGACTAACCCTGCTAACTCTTACCTGCCATCCACAGCGCTCACCCGACTCTCGCCCACACACCACAGCCCCTGCCTGGCGGCCGTGGGCGAGCTCGCCGTAGCTAGTGAGCGCTGTCCGCACGTCTCCAGTGGCATTTTCTGTGTCTTCGCGGGGAGGTGGGCAGCGGGAGAGTCTCCCTGGTGCCGCCGCGGCCGGGCGCACTGGACAGCTTGCATGCCGGGGCCCCTCCTCCACGGCTGTGTGGGCACATTGTGCAGAGACGCTCCGAAAGCAGTGCATGGAACTGAGTGGGGACTGGCTTAAAAGCCAAGACCCAAGCCTATTGGATTGGGTGAGGAGAGCGCTGGTCCCCTGACCCTCAGGCAGGCACTCCACAGTCGCGGGCTGGACAGGCCGGGGGGTTTCGTCCTTCAGATGAGGCTCAGGGGCAGGAACCCCCTTGGGAGCAGAACCGCATGGGCACTAGGGCACGGTACAGACACTAACCCCTGCTTGTTGAACATAGTGCATTTCTGCCTCCTCGGTGTGGCCACTGGGTAGAGACTAACTGTCTAGCAGACACCACTGCAGATAAGAGATGTGTCTGTGTACCATGTGCCAGAAAGGCAGCTAGCAGTGAGGGAGGGCTCGGGCTGTGGCTGGCCCTTCAGAGGCTGTGTTCCTCACACTCCTGGGCTTGTCTTAACTGGCCTAGAACACACTCTGCCAAGCGACGCAGAGAGTGCAGGGGCCTCTGAAAGATGTCCCCGTCTAGTGCCCCTTAACCTGAGGCCCACGGATGGGCCGCAGGAAGCCCAGGAGCAGCCTGGAACTCTGCATCAAATGGTTTGCTCTGCACACATAAGCATTTTTCTAGGAAGAGAGTCCCTAGCTTTTATGAGATTCTCAAAGTGGTTTGTAATCCAAAAATATTGAAGAGCCACTGACACAGCATGTATTTTAGGCGGGACCACACTTTTACCATGAACTTCCGTGCTCCAAGGAAAAGGACCTTGTTCCCTCCTTGGGTGGCCTGGTCCTTTGGAGACTTCTTCCTTCTGTCCTCCTGCCACAGTGAAGCCAGCGGTCAGGCCGCCCCGGGGGAGGTTTGGTATGGGCACCTGTTGGTTCAGGCAGCCTGAGCTAGCAGGCAGCCACCAGCCACAGGCATTCTATTGGATGGACCAGGGCAGGGCGTGGCCACCTCCTTCCATCCCCAGGGGCTGCTAGTGTTTCTCTGCTCTTGGTGAGAAACCCGGTGGCCATCCTGGGATCCCTACCTCGACCACGAGGGATCCCGCGGGAGGCATCCGGAAGCTTGATAGGCCACAAGTTAAGGGGTAGTTTCTTCTCTGCCTGGTCAGGAGGTAAACAAATGACAAGGCATCTATTCTGGTAGCCCCTGGAGAGGGGAGTGGCCCAAGAAAGAGCTGAGTTAATGAGCATGACCTGAGGGCGGGGTGCAGTTTACAAATTCACTTTGCATTGTTTCCCAGAGTGGTTTCCTCCCAGGAGACCTAGCACATGGCAAGTGCTAAATAAACATTGAGTGGGAAGAAAGAGGGAAAGCGACAGAAGTCATCCTAGGAGAGCACAGGGAGCAGGAGAGGCAGAAACCAGCCCCGGGGAGGGCAAGGTCCCCACTGGCGAGGTCGCTGACGGGGGAGCAGGGATGGCAGGACACGGGGAAGCGCAGGCCCCGGGGAGGGGTCGCCGGGGCGCCAGGGCTGCAGGCAAACCTTGGGCCTGGCTTGGGAGTGGAAGTTCCGGCAGCATCTTGCTCGGCCCTCTTTGCACATTTGCCCCGTGTGATTCCTGCGGGCCAGGGTGGGCACGGCACTCCCTGCACCCGACACGAATGTTCCCTCGGCAGGCATGGGCAAGAAGGACGACCCCAAGCTGATGCAGGAGTGGTTCAAGCTAGTGCAGGAGAAGAACGCCATGGTGCGCTACGAGTCGGAGCTGATGATCTTGTGAGTGGCCTTGGGTAGGGGGTGTCGGTGCCATGCTTGTCACAGCAGGCATGGAGGTCCTTCCGGATTTGGGGGTGAGGGGTGGTCCCCAGTCACTGTGGCTTATCTCCCTCCTGCCCTCCCTCCTCAGTGCCCGGGAGCTGGAGCTGGAAGACCGGCAGAGCCGACTGCAGCAGGAGCTCCGGGAACGCATGGCAGTGGAAGGTGAGTGGGGTGAGGCACCCATGGAGCCCAGGGTGGGTGCCACCTCCAGGCCCCTCACCTCATGCCTTCTTCTCCTTCAAGATCACCTTAAGACTGAGGAGGAGCTGTCTGAAGAGAAGCAGATTCTCAATGAGATGCTGGAGGTGGTGGAGCAGAGAGACTCACTGGTGGCGCTGCTGGAGGAGCAGCGGCTCCGGGAGAGAGAGGAGGACAAGGACCTGGAGGCTGCCATGCTGTCCAAGGGCTTCAGCCTTAACTGGTCCTGAGCTCACACCCAATGCTCCATTTTCTGTTGGCATCCGCCTGGCCGGGTAGTGGCCTCCAAACCACCTGGAGCCGCGATCTGAGGAGGCCTGGCACCTCCTTGGAGTTTACGCTCAGATGCCCGTGTGCTGCTTGGAAAGTGGTCGAGTCCCGCGTGCAGTGGGGAGCCCCAGGGGACAGTGGTTATCTGAGATGGCGCCACCTCCTGGGAGGAGGCCCACCTGGACCTGCCGCTCAGAGGAGGAGCACGGTGCATATGGCATGACGCAGGGGACCACCCCGCACGCCCCCTGAGGATGTGCCGGCTGTGCCCCTTTCTTCCACTGGCACATTTGGTAAGAGAGGGAAGCTGCTCCCGTCAGAACCACAGTGCGCCACCACAGCCTGTGAGGGGCACTGTCTTCTTCATGCTCCCTGGAGCACCACCAAAGACACGTACACAGTACCCCACGAAAGCAGGGTGCGATTGAGTCCCGGGATGGGGAGGTGTCCAGTCATGCCCACCCCAGCATCACAGGAGACATGGAGGTGTGGGCAGGCTCCGGAATTGATTATGCAAATTAGGAGGACACAGGCGGGATCCGCTCTCCCGCCGAACACCACACACTGGACCCTAAGTGGCCAAATGCCGGGGCCTCTCGCTGGCTGCGGCCTGAGGCCTGTGGGTTGCTGCATTTTGCTTGTAGTTCACCACCATTTTGACACTGGAAAATGCTGACTTTGGGGGACAGGATGAGGCCCTACATTCTGCGCCCCCAGTTGGCAGACAGGCATTGTCCCTGTTCCACATTGATGTCGGGGCAGGAGGTGGCCTCTTCCTCGGTGTTTTTCCTGTGTTTGCACATTGAAATGAAGCTGACAACCTGGCAGGACGCTCAGCCGCTTCAAACCCTTTTTGTCAATTAACTTATTTTTTTAATACTTGAAAAGAAGTAACTTGGTTTGTATATCTTTACTAGAGACACTGATCACTTGATGCCCGGGTGCGGGAGCCACAGCAGCGTCTGCTGCGTCCCACGCAGCCTGGTCCGGGGCTGCCCAGCACTCGCCACGTGCATCTATTTATTAGCCTTTCTCTTCGTATCACTGGCCTGGCTGGCATCAGGGAGCTGCCCAGGACCCCCGTTGGGTCCTGCTCACAGCTTTCTGTCCCCTCCTGCACCTGGTGCCTGCCTCACCCTGGTCTGGACCGCTCACATGATGAGGGGGCATCTCCGTTCTGTTTTGGACCAAGCTAACAGCAGAGCTGCCACTCTCACCCTCCCGATGAGAATTCTGGCTCTGCAGAACTCACCCTTTTCTCAGTTTGGGTGCCAGGGCATCACCTTCCTCCACACGTGTGTTAAAGAAGGTTTCAGGATGGGCCCTCGTCCACACTGGCCAAGAGGGTGCAGGGTGGGACCCTGGAATCGTGGCTGGTGAAGTCCCTCCTCCCAGCCTAAGATTCACCCAGACGGAAACGCGAGAGCTGTAGTGGATGCTGGGATGCAGGCTGGCCTCTCTCGAGCAGATAAGAGACTCCCGCCCTCCCTCCCTCCCAAGGGCGACGAGCACCTGCCTTGTGCCGGATCTTCATGGGGCCATAAAGGGTGGCAAGCCCCGAATCACTAGCTCCTATAGCCAAACCGTTCCTTTCTCACGGTTCTGCACCAGCCTGGCTGTGTACAGCTCATCAAGCCACTGAGCTAATCGGGGGTGGGGTCCTTGTCCATCAAAGCAGTTAGCGCATAGTCCAGCCAGGAGCCCCCCGGGCTAGACCCACCTGCCCCTAGGGGTGCTCCAGCCGCCTGCCGCCTCCCTGGGCTGGGGCCAGCTGGGAGCAGAGGCCTGGCGCCTCCAAGGCATCCCGTAGCGGAGCAGCCCGAGGGGCCGTGCTGACCTTGGGCTTTCCATGGGAACCACACTGTGCCTCAACTTGAACATTCATCCCAACTGCAAAGGAGCAAAGAACCTGTGTCATCCCTGTCCGGAAGCTGCCATCTCTCTCCCGTGCACATCCAGGAAGTACGCTGCTAGTGGCCGCCACAGCTCTGATTCTCCTCCACCTGCTCTCACGTGAGGCAAAGGTCTCCTTTTCTCTTTACTTAAAAAAGGGGAGAGGAGGGTTCCTAGATTCCATCTTCAAACCCCAGTCTTCCCATAAAATTGGATGTGGGAAAAGACCTTCACTGCGGTGTGGCCTGTCCCAGACCTCTCCTATCGAAGGCCACAAAACCAGTCCAGGCCCGGCAGAGCCGTCTTTGGCCCTTGTAGCTCCTGCTGGCCCCACAACGGGGAAGCAGTTTGCAAAGTGGCTCGGAAGGAGTGTGGCCTAGGAATCTGCTACAAGTGGCTGGGTGTAGCAGGAGAGCCCAGCGTCACCTCCTGGTCCTGGTCAGCCTTAACACTGTGGCATCCTCCGCAGCACACACAGCGGCCTGCAGTCTGGAAAGCGGGCCCGAGCCTTTGCAGAGAGGCGCCATGGAGCCGCAGGCCCGCACAGCAGCCCCAGCCTCCCACTCCTGACTGTGAGGACATCGGTTCTAGGAGAGCACTTTGTTTAAAGCTCCCATTTTGTAACCACTCGTTTGCAGTTGACTTGAGTACTCTGGTGACTTGCTGCGTGAAGCGATCTCCAGGCAGGTTTTCTTTCCAAGAGTTAAGTCTTCCCTTGAAGGCAGGGAAGCAGGATGGATACACATGTATCATACACATAAAGTACCAGGCGCAGGAGCAGCCCGAACTCGAACTCGAGGCTGACTAAACTGGAGGCTGCACCGTGGAGGTCTGCATGCAGCCTCCCTGGAGGGCAGGGAGGGGGCGCTCCCGCCCCTGGGCTTGAGGGTGCCGCTCCCCATGGGCTTCCAGGCCTGCCCAGGTGATGCCTTCAGGCCTTTGCCCCTGGCGGCCATCCTCAGGCCGATTTTGACCAGCAATGATAGACTCTTCTTAACCCTTTCAAAAAATTTTTTTCAGTGGGACAGGAAGGAGAGTTAAAAAACATTTTTTTTAAAGGTGGTAACATCTGACCCATGAAGGGTATGGGTCTGTTTTATGCTAAATAAACGTTTTTTCAAAGAAATAGTGTGTTTCTTACGTCATTGTACTGTATTTTTCAGGTGGATGGTGTAGGTGCAAAGTATTATACATCTAGCTTTTGCCTGGGTGTGTGCAAGACTGTTTAAAGAATGCATCTTTTTTTTTTTTAAGTTTGTGCTTTTTTTAGTCCTCCATAATATCCTGGCTCAGCCACCAACTGCTGTCACTTGAGTAAATGTCTTAGGCAGCCAAGTTGGAGAAGCAGCCACTCTTCACACAAAGCCCCAGTAGCCTCTGGAAGAGACGTGGGCTCTTCAAATTGGGCGAGTCAGGGCGATGCTGTGGTCCTGGCAGCCCTCCTTCCAGCCCTGCCTGGCTCTGTCCTGCAGCACAGCTGACCCGGGAGCCCATGGCATGCGTGGGGTCTGCAGCACCCACGCCAAAACCTTTCAGATGTTTCAACAATCCCGAGGTCACTCAGTAGGGTCCCTCCTCTTTAGCCTGAAAATTGTCCCCAGGAGATGACAGGGAGCAGGAGGCCAGCTCCTCTTTGTTCTGAGAAGCCTCCGAGGCACCTCCAGCTCTCTCTCTAACCGCTCCCTTGGTGTGTTGCATTGTTGGGAGCATGGCTGGCCCCTGACAATCCAGAGGCACCGTGCGGGGAGGGAAAGACCGCAGCGGCTGTGTGCACACCAGCCGCATCGCCCGCAGGCCGGCTGGAAGTCACGCGTGGAAGCTGGCTCCCAGTCCTTCCAGCTGCGTTCCCACCGATTCCAGAACAAAGGCCTGGCCGGGACACATGTGGGCATGTCGGGTAGGACAGAGAACAGAAATGAATGAGCAGCTCAAAGTGCATATCCTGTGGCCCTAGAGGACATCCTGTGCGAAGAGAGCTGGGTCACTTGCCTGCTGGGAAAGGAAATGGGGCTTGGTAGTCACCTGACCCCCAGGCTCTCGTTCCTCAGAAGGGCTTGCTTGTCAGAGCTGCACCAGGCAGGCTTGAGCTGCAGTTCACGGCCACCTCAGGTAGCAGGAAACGATGAGTGTTACTTTAGGGAGGACACCAGAAAGGAAGGCTGCTGGGCCAGGCCAGTGCCACTGTCAGAAGCACACGAAAAGGTCACACGCTGTGGCGCACGCCTGTAATACCAGCACTTGGAGAGGCCGAGGCAGGCAGATCACCTGAGGTCAGGAGTTCAAGACCAGCCTTGCCAATATGACGAAACCCCGTCTTTACTAAAAATACAAAAATTAGCTGGGTGCGGTGGCACACGCCTGTTATCCCAGTTACTGGGGAGCCTGAGGCAAGAGAATTGCTTGAACCTGGGAGGTGGAGGTTGCAGTGAGCCAAGATTGTGCCACTGCACCCTGGGCGACAGTGAGACTCTGTCAAAAAAAAAAAAAAAAAAAATGTATAGGCTTTATCATTTTTTAATTTTAAAAATTATTTTAAAACAACACATAAGATGCTCTTCTTTCATGAACCGCCACATCTAACAGCTCCAGTGTCCCTCCTGAACCCTGAATCCTCACACAGTCCCGTCTTAACAATCAGCCAAAAAAGATGACAGGACAAGACGTGCCATTTTATTCCATTTTATAAGCTGGCCACACTGGCCCACGTACTAGACCCTCTCCACTTCGTGACCCCTGCTCGGATGACCCTCCCCAGTGATGCCCAGTGAGGAGGGTGAGAGGTCATACTACCCAAACACTGGTTGGGGACCGGAGCCACCTGCCACACAGCCCAGGAGCCTGTGAGACCAGGCCTATGGCCCCTTCAACAGCCTGTGGCTGCTCGGCTTCACCAGGAGCTTTTTCAGCAGCCCCCTTGTGTGCCCCCTGCCCCAAGCAAGGGCTTCCTGCAGCTGGGGCTTTGCTGGGGAAGGTGGACTCCAGTTGCTGTGGGTAGGCCACGTGTGCTGCACCCACAGCCCCTTTTCTGCCCGCGTGGCCTCCAAGCCACAGAGGGCACATCCAGTACTGGAGCAGGCTGGGTTCCAGCCATGGGGGCCAGGGCGGGGTGGCCCAGGACTAGGTGGACAGGGCTGAGGGCCTCCCTGCACAGTCAACACCTGGACCGTAGTGAGGCTGCCAGCACTGGGTGGTCCTCAAGCCAGGGGCAGCATCCTCCGGACCCAGTGGGTGCGTGTGGAGCCACCTCGCGCAGCTGTGTGACACGAGACTGACTGCAGCTGCTGGTGTCTGCCCACCTGCAAGAGGGTGGCAGGGAGCACAAGTTAGGTGAGCACCAGCTCAGGGTCCTGGCGGGATATGTTCCTGTCTCTTCCCCCAGCGTCAGCCTGGTCACATCGCTCACCTGGCCGGTGCCTTGAGTTCCTCCCACCAACTTGGGACTGGTGACCAACTTAGGATGAGGGAGCACATAGGAAACCTGGAGGTTCTGGAGTCGGGGCCCATGCAGATGCACAGATGCCTCGTGATGAGAGAACCCTATGGCCGGGCGCGGTGGCTCAAGCCTGTAATCCCAGCACTTTGGGAGGCCGAGACAGGCGGATCACGAGGTCAGGAGATCGAGACCATCCTGGTTAACACGGTGAAACCCCGTCTCTACTAAAAAATACAAAAAACTAGCCGGGCGAGGTGGCGGGCACCTGTAGTCCCAGCTACTCGGGAGGCTAAGGCAGGAGAATGGCGTGAACCCGGGAGGCGGAGCTTGCAGTGAGCTGAGATCTGGCCACTGCACTCCAGCCTGGGCGACAGAGCTAGACTCCATCTCAAAAAAAAAAAAAAAAGAGAGAACCCTACGAGGACTCGGGAGGCAGCCCCCTGCAGCTCCAGGCCAGCCCCCCTGTTTCACGAACTTACTGGGCCCCTGTGGAGTCAGTGTTCCCAGAGCGTTCGGGCAGCCCCGTTGCACCCAGCCACCCCTCCACCCAGGCAGCAGGTCAGAGCTGCTGTCCCAGCAGCAGCTCCAGGGACAGGCCATGGGTCCCTGAGTCTTCACAGGGCCATCATCAAGGATGAGGATTTGTCCAGATGGATGCTGGAGTGTCAGCGTTGAGGGACTGCTCAACCCACAGGTGCCAGGTCCAGGAGGCGAGAGGGGCCTCTCAGTGGCCAGCCCCCATGAGTGTCCTCTCCTGCCTTTTCTTTTCTTTTCTTTTCTTTTTTTTTTTTGAGACAGAGTTTTGATCTTGTTGCCCAGGTTGGAGTGTAATGGCGCGATCTCGGCTCACCACAACCTCCGCCTCCCGGGTTCAAGTGATTCTCCTGCCTCAGCCCCCTGAGTAGCTGAGATTACAGGCATGAGCCACCATGCCCAGCTGATTTTGTATTTTCAGTAGAGGTGAGGTTTATCCACGTTGGTCAGGCTGGTCTTGAACTCCCGACCTCAGGTGATCTGCCCACCTCAGCCTCCCAGAGTGCTAGGACTATGGGCATGAGCCACTGCACCCGGCCCAAACCTGCCTCTCTAGCCCCTGGTTGTCTCCCCAGAAAACTGGCTGCCAGGTCTTTCTTGGGAGAAAAGGAGAAAGAGGCACCTGGCAGCCAGCAGCTCCCCTTCCCTGGAGGGTCTTACTTCTTTTACAAATGTTTTTAGAGGCCGGGCGCGGTGGCTCACACCTGTAATCCCAGCACTTTGGGAGGCCGAGGCAGGTGGATCACGAGGTCAGGTGATCGAGGCCATCCTGGCTAACACAGTGAAACCCCGTCTCTACTAAAAAAAAATACAAAAAACATTAGCCGGGCGCGGTGGCGGGCGCCTGTAGTCCCAGCTACTCAGGAGGCTGAGGCAGGAGAATGGCGTGAACCCGGGAGGCAGAGCTTGCAGTGAGCGACAGAGAGACTCCGCCTCAAAAAAGAAAAATGTTTTTAGAGAATGAAATACCTTTCAAAAATGTATCTCGGACCAAACTTGTTCCCTCGGGGGGCTGGGATGTGCCCACGACCAGGGCTCTGGGACGCCTTCCGCCCGGAGGCCCAGCACAGGGACCACCTGCCCAGTCAGGCCACTTCAGCTGGCAGCTCCTGCGGGTCCCGGCTCCTCCACGGCCAGTCATTCCCGACCGCCCCCGCCCTCTGTGTCTGTAGCTACTGAGTTGCCACTGCTGGCTGGTAAGAGAATTCTTCCTGTCCTTCCCCTGGTTGTGGCCATGTATTTTGACAAGAAAAGACAGGCAGGAAAATTGTCTTTTTCCCCAAGCTTCTTGCCCACGTCAAGGGCAGGCCTGCTCCACCAGCATCTGCCAGTGCTTTTTTTTTTTTTTTTTTTTTTGAGACGGAGTCTCGCTCTGTCGCCCAGGCTGGAGTGCAGTGGCCGAATCGCAGCTCACTGCAAGCTCCGCCTCCCGGGTTTACGCCATTCTCCTGCCTCAGCCTCCCGAGCAGCTGGGACTACAGGCGCCCGCCACCACGCCCGGCTAGTTTTTTGTATTTTTTAGTAGAGACGGGGTTTCACCGTGTTAGCCAGGATGGCTGCCAGTGCTTTTTCATCTCAGAGCGATCGCGTGCGGCTAATGGGAGGGGTCGCTGCTGTTGGAGAGGGTGGGATGGGAGGAGTCTCCGAATCAAGATGCAGGGCAAGATCAGGGATGGAAAATCAGAAACTCACTTATTTCAAGCCAGGACTGTGATAAGAAGGACTTCGGTGAACAGCCCTAGGGCGAGGCCCACAAGCAGAAGCAATCCGATGGCACCAAAGAGAGCACCAGCCCCCAGAACCCTGCAGAGCCCCGAGCGAGGGGGGAAGGCCTGCTGGCGTTCCCAGGCACGGGCGTCCTATCCCTGGCCCCAGGGAGGGTGTCGTCTCTGCTCTCACCAGGTCAACGTTTGGAAGAGGGTGAAGAACTTCGTGCATGAGACAAGGGGCATGAGAACAAGGTCCACCCCCAGCCTCCTCCCCCCAGCACCGTCCTCTCCTCCTCCCTGGAGAGTTCTCCAAGGCCCTGGGGAGAACTAAAGCACAGTCACGCTCTTGGCAAGGCACCGTGGCAGCAGAGCACGTAGGTGTAAGCACGCGCAGTGGAGAGGAGATTCGGTGTCGAGAAAGAGATTAAGCAGGGCTAAGGCAGTTATAAACGTCATAATTTTGATGCATTTTCAGGTGCCAAAGAATCGCTCTTGGCTTTGAGAGCTGGATGGTGAGCTCGGCTGGGGCTGGGAGCCAGTGGCACGTGTACTACTGAAGCTGGCTTTTCCCACACAGGGCCTGGGGTGGCAGCACCCCACTCGGGGAAGTCCTCGGGGTGGATCCACCATTCAAAACTTTTGATCCAACGTTCAAAACTGAGATACAGGCTAAGGATCCCTAATGCAGGACTGCCTTTGAGCATCATGTCGGCAAAGATTCCAAAATGTGAAAAACTGAAATATCTCTGGTCCCAAGCATTCTAGATAAAGGGGTACGCACCCACCTGCAGCCCCTCCTTTCTCCACCAGCATCTCTAAAGATGATCCCAAGAGCCTTCCTCCCTCGCTCCAGGAAGATCCTTTACTGGAGGCCACATGCCTGTGAGAACCAAGCGCTAGACCAGACCTCTGCCTGGCTGGCTGATGCTGGACGTGGCTCTCCAAGCCAGTTTCTACCTTTGAACCAGGAAAAGAACATCCATTTCTCTGCCCCGTAAACAGATCCTAGACGCTGTGAACTTTGGGTTTTGTGGGGTGCTGAGCCATCCCTCTGTGGCTGCCTGAGTTGGTCCCATACAGGCGTCCCTTCCCTGAAGGCTGATCCGGCCCTGCCCATGGCACGCGTGGGAGCAGCTCCTGCCCAGGCCAATGGCCGGAAACGCCACAGTGGCTCCTCTGGCTGGAGGAGGATGACACCTGGGCCTCAGTGCAGTTTGTAGGGAAGGAAGGATGCCACGGGGTCAGATCGCATGTGGGGGAGATTTGGTACAGAAACTAACACAGGAATTAAGGTGGCAGAAATGTCACGTAAGGTGAGGCATGTGTCTCCTGGCCTCTCATCTATCTCAGGTCTGAACTTCGCATAGCATGAGGCTGCAGTGCTGAGACTCAGCCCCTCCCTGGGGGGCCCACAGCCTACGCCACTCACTCTGCACGTGGCATTCTTGGTTTCTGCATCTTTGAGCAGAATGCTAGACACATTGGTTTACCCTCTGCTCAATATCCCTTTAACAAATCACCATGCAAAACATTCCAGCCGGGTACAGCTCCCCCGACGCCGGGACCCCATACCGGTCCTCCACTCCCTTCCCTCTGCCGGGTTTGATTGACCAACATCCAGAGTTCACTTCAGAAAGGGCAGGGTGAGAGGAAGGATAGCATGGGGGTCCCTGGCCTGCGCCAGCCCTGGGGCAGACGCCAGAGGGTCCAGCCCCCCCTGGGAAATCCTGCTTGCCTTGCCCCAGCACCCATTCTGAGCCACAGCCAGACTCTGGGAGGGCCGTGCTCAGAGTTTTCCAGCCCCTGGGCCTCAGGAGTGAGCCCTCCAAAAGTTGGTGGCAAGGGCTCACTAGCAGCTGAAGGCTGTTGGCATTAGATAGAGCAGTCCCAGGGAAAAGGCTGCTTGAAGCAATATGGGAAACCCCAGACTGGTCTTTCTGCAACAGCTGAGTCACGCCAGCCTCCCAGAGCTTCTGCGGGGCCACACCCGCCCCAGCACCGGGGCTGGGGAATCCCTGGGGTCTACTTGCTGCTCCGCTCGGTGGGTGGGACTGGTCTTCACCATGGCCGTGAACATGATTTGCACCCCCCTGCACCCCACCCTGCCCGGCTCTGGTCCTGCATCTTGCCATCTCTCCCTTCTCCTCCAGCAAGACTCCTGCCCTCACAACCCACCGGCCCTTTAAGGCCCAGCGCCTGGGAAAGGCACCTCCTGGGCAGGGAGCCACACAGCCAGGCACCACCAGCCAGGCCCTGCTCTAGGCTGTCAGGGCACAGAGCTGAGTCTAGGCAGAGAGGGGAGCTCTGTGGTCGGTGCTAACTTGGCCAGCAGCCACCAGCCCCTGCGCTGTGGCCCTTTGATGTTGGCTGAGAGCCCTGGGCCATCCCTGCAGCCCCAGTTCCTGGGGTACTAACTGCAGGGAGGGCTCTGTGCCCCTGGCCTCCCTGCCACGCGATGGTGTGCGTTCACTCTGCTTTTCCACCCCAGGCCTCGGGCAGGCATTGTCACTTTCTGTCCCAGAGATGAGGGGAATAGGGTGGCCAGGAAGAAGGAAATCCTTCACTCCAGCAATCAGATTCCCACCAGTACTGGGGCGGGCTCCAGTTCAGGGACCAGGAGGCACCATGGAGCCCATGGGCTTGTTCCCAGGGGAGCAGAGGCCTTGTGCAGACCTCGCCTCTGCAGTGTGGGGGGATGAGATGCCTGGAGGGGCAGGAGGGAGAAATGGCCCACTTGGTAACAGACATTACCGCGTGTCAGCCCTGGCCAGCAGGGGACAGACCAGCTCTGCCCCTGCCTCCCCAGCCTTGTCCTCAGGCCAGGAGGACACTGGCCCCTCCACCCCTCATTCCTTCTGCTTCCGAGAGCACCTGAGCTTCAGTGAGAGCACAGCGGCCCGGCCGGGGAACGAGCGGCACCTGGAGCGAGCCCACCATCAAGAAGAGCGTGGAAGTGTCCGGGGCGGATGGTCGGAGTAGGGGCTTCAGGGCAGGGGGAGGCGGTGGGGGCAGCTGGCAGGGAGGGGTGAAGTTCCAAGGGTGCACTGAGAAGGGGGCTGGGGTGGAAGGGGAAAAGGGCAGTGTGTGGCAGCCCCTCTGCTCTTATCTTTCTCCCCATGCCCCTTGGGAGCCGCCATCCAGCCCCTGGCCTGAAGCACCCACAGGGAGTCCATCCACCCCACTCCCAGCAAATGGAGCTGCTAGGGGCCTCGGACCGCACTGCCGGCTAATCACAAGCCACGCTTCCTGAGCGCGTGCTGGGTGCCTAAGACCTCGCGTTTCACGTATTCACAGCCCGCCTCTGAGGAATGTACTATCATCTCCTTAATGACAGGACATCGGGGCCCAAGAAACTTGCTCTGGGGCCTCAGGAGAGGGGGAGCTGGCGGCCAGCTTTTCTGGGGGCAGCCCTTGCCAGTTACAGCCATGAAACTCGTCAGGGATAGAGCTGAGAAAACAAACTGAAGGCTGAGCTCTTAACCACCAAGCTAGAGGCCTCCCGCGCTCCTGCTGACCTCCGCCTGGGAGGCCGCCCAGACCCCCGTGCCCATGCTCCCTCTGCCCTCCAGATGCACAAATGCTTGTGGTCAAAACCACGCCCTGCTCTTCAGTGCACTAGTGTCCCTTGTAGAGTTCTCTGTCCTGACTTCTGCCCCGTCACTTGGGAGTGAGTTCTGTGCACTGTCTCTCTGTCTTCACCCAGGGATGTGAAGGGCTGATGACTGCGGAGACGCTGGATGGGACAGCATCAGTCTCGGCACTCTTGGGAGGAGACCCTCAGAGGAAAGCCGGGACCCCGTCAGACTGAGCTAGCAATACACCAGGCCCGGAGCTCCCATCTGTTACTGCAGCGTGCCTGCAGAAAGAGTCTGCCATCAAGACGATGGTGGACCTCTTCTTTCTCCAGGTGCTGCTGCTACTGCTTTGGAGCCCTGGGAACGCTGCAATCTCCTTCCACAGACAATGTGCTCTCCAGGTGCGTGGAGTGCCTCAGCCAACAGGCTCGGGCTGCAGCCACAGAGGCCACGTGCTCCAGGCACTGAGCCAGCGGTATGGGGGTCTGTCCCTTGCTCCTGTAACAGCATCCTTGGCCCTGAGCGGCTGTTGGTGTGGCAGCAGGGCCCTATCAGATCTGCTTCACAGCTGACCAGTTCTCCTTCCCTCTCTCCCCTCCCAGGGGTCCGATCCCCACTGTGACCTGAAGGCTGTCCCTGTCCAATCCCGCCCCTTCCTCTTGGGTATCACCTCCCACCCAGCTTTCTCTCAGCGTCTGCTTGCCTGAGGATGGAAACTGACACTCTGTCCTGTGCTGAGTAATACCAAGAGGAAACCCAGAGGACTTTTCTTTTTTGTTTGTTTGTTTTCATTTTAGAAACAGGGCCTCACTCTGTTGCCCAGGCTGGAGTGCACTGACAGGATCACAACTCAGCACAGCCTCAACCTCCCGAGGTCAAGTCATCCTCCCACCTCAGCCTCCTGAGGAGCTGGGACCACAGGCACACATCACCATGCCTGGCTAATTTTTTAAATCTTTTTTATTTTTTGTAGAGATGAACATCTCACTGAGTTGCCCAGGCTGGTCTTGAACTCCCGGTGGCCCAGTCTGGTCTTGAACTCCCAAAGGACTTTTGAACAAAAATGCTCAAACTCATTGTTCATCATGGAAATGCAAAACCGAAATAACACCGAGGTATCGTTTTATACTATTAGACTGGCAAAGCTTTGGAGTCTAGATCCTGCCCGGTGTTGGCGGGGATGCAGCAGGGTGGCCAGCAAGCCCTGCTGTGGGATTAAAGTGTACCGCCGGGAAGACCTCACCACAGGCCCAGCTTAGACAGGAGCTCTGTCCCTACGGTTCGGTCCCCAGATCTCTCTCTAAGGAAACCCTCATTTAGGCTCAGAGCACCGTGTTTGAGGATATGAATGAGAGTGGTTTGTCATGGCGACAAGTTGGAGGTCACTGGGATTCCATATTTTGGGAAGCAGGTGGGCGAAATGCGGGGCCGCCCACAGTGGGGACCCCAGGGCACCGGAGCCACAGGTGCAGCAACTCGGGGCGACCCAGGATGGAGCTGGGTGGAGAAAACGTGCCAGCTCACATCTCAGTTAAAACACGCACATGACAACAGCGCACTCGCCGGAGACTGCACAGGAGCCAGTCCGTGGCGCGGAGGGAGCCAGCAGTGCTGTCTCATTCGCCTTCCGCAGTCCAGCTTCCAGCCCTGCGCTGTCCTCACACGAGAGTCCCTCAGGTGTGCGGCAACCTCGACTCTGCACACCCCGCCTTGGACACCTACAGCGCAAACAGGGACCCTCCTAGAGCTGTCCCCAAGCCCCTCCCCTGGCCTGTGTGCGGGCGTCTGAGCGGGTGGAGGCCAGCCCCAGGCTCTGCTTCCCTGTGAACCGGGGTCTGGGCCGAGTCTGACCTGGAGGCCCGGGGCCGGGGCCAGAGGAGAGGTCACATCATTCCAGGAGTTCGGAAGGACCCAACACAGCTCCCCTGAAGCTGGCTGTGACCTGGGCCTGTCAGAAGCAGCCTGAGAGGAGGGTCGCAAGTGACCCAGACCTGGGAAGGAGGGAAAGGTTTGAATTTTGCAAAACAAAACAAAACAAAAAAACAAAAAACCTTTCCCCTTTTCCCTTGACCATGGGGGGACAAGATGGGCGTGAGGCCTCCCGACCATGAGAGGAAGGCCACCTGGCGAAGCTGCAGTCCCAGCATTATCTGTATGTTAAATTGATGTTTTAAATCCGAGTTGCATATCCGGGTAATTGAAGAATAAATAACAAGCACAGGGGGCTGGTGATGGGCTGGGCCAGATTCTCTGCAACCCCCTTTCCAAACCTCTGGTTCCGTGAGGACCAAAAATGACCACCCCAGACTATTCCAGAAACAGCCTGGGGATTCTGAAAGTTTCCCAGAACACAGGCAGTGAAAGGGAGAGAAGCTCTGCCCTTCCGGTGGGGCCGGGTGGCTCGGAGCAGGAGGCGATGCAGATCCGGGGGCGCCATGGCCGAGTACCACAGACTGGAGGCTTGCACAGGAGAAGCAGGTTTCCTCACAATTCTGAGCCGAAAGGCAGAGCTACATGCGCAGGCAGGGCTGGGTTCCCCGGACGCCTCTCTCCCTGGCTTGGAGACAATGTAGCTCCCGGGCACTTTCCTGTGCGGGTGCCCATGTCCCCATCAGGACACCAGTCAGATAGGAGCAGGGCCATCCAGTGACCTCACTTAACCTTAATCACCTCCGGAAAGTCCCTATCTCCAAGCACAGTCACGTTCTGAGGTCCTGGGGGTCAGGGCTTCAACTTACGAATTTTGAGAGCACTCAAGTCAGCCCATAACAGTGGACTTTGAAATTATCTTTTAGGAACTGGACTCCCCGAGAATGCTTTAGAAAATGCCAGCCTCGTTCTGTTGCAAAGGGGGAACTAAGGAAGAGGGGGCTGAGTTTTCACAGGGGGAGGAGCCCAGTGGCAGGAAGCGACAGTGAGAAACTGCAGCAAAAAGCAGAACCAAAGGCCAAAGGTGACTATGTGGTCGCCAGTTCGCCTTCCCCGTCAAACCTTGCTGGGTTTCATGTTTCATTTTCATTTTCAAAAACATCATTCAGGCCGAATGCAGTGGTTCATGCCTATAATCCCAGCACTTTGGGAGGCCGAGGTGGGAGGATTGCTTGAGCCCAGGAGTTGAAGACCAGCCTGGGCAACACAGCAAGACCCTGTCTCAAAAAAAAAAAGGCCAGGTGCAGTGGCTCATACCTGTAGTCCCAGCACTCTGGGAGGCCGAGGCAGGCAGATCACCTGAGGTCAGGAGTTCAAGACCAGCCTGGCCAACATGGTGAAACCCCATCTCTACTAAAACTACAAAAATTAGCCAGTCATGTTGGTGGGTGCCTGTAATCTCTGCTATTCGGGAGGCTGAGACTGGAGAATCACCTGAACCCGGGAGGCAGAGGTTGCAGTGAGCAGAAATCGTGCCATTGCACTCCAGCATGGGCGACAAAGCTAGACTCCGTCTTAAAAAAAAAAAAAATAGCCAGGCGTGGTTGTGCATGCCTGTAGTCCCAGATACTTGGGAGGCTGAGGCATGAGGATCACTCGAGCCTGGGAGGTCAAGGCTGCAGTGAGCTGTGATTGCACCACTGCACTCCAGTATGGGTGACAGAGCTAGATCCCGTTTAAAAAAAATAAAGTCATCATTCTGTCATGTATGTGTATATGGTTTCATGTGTTAATTAAGGTATAATTTTACATACAGTAAAACTCACCATTCTTAGTGCAGAGTTCTCACAAAAGTGTACAATTGTGTGGCATCCACCACAATCCCTACATAGAAGAATCCCATCATCCCCAGAATTTCCCTGGGCCCTTCCATAGCCCCCCAGTCCCTCACCCCCTGAATTGTTTTCTGACACCCCGCCACCCTTTCTTTTTGAAGTGGTGGTTTTGCAGGAAACATCACCTTCTCTCATTTTACAAATACTGCAGATAGATTTTGAAGCCCAAAGCATCATAGAGGCAGCAAATCAGGACAGGAAGGATTGAGGTGGGGGGACTCTACCCTGACTGTAAGAAGCACTTGAGAGACCTGCAAAAAGCGAACAGGAGAGGCAGAGACTGGGAGCGCCGGTTGGTACAGGTCCTGCCCTGCATGACAGGGCCAGTGGCCCCCACAGTGATTAGGATAAAATCCAACTGCTCACCCAGGCTGCTGGAGCCTCCCTGCCTTCAGGCCGCCCCACTGGCCCCTTGCCCACTGTGCCCCACTGTCCAAGCGCTCGCCTGCCCTGAGAGGGACCCCTGCAGCTTCCTGTGCCCAGGTGCACGTACCTCTCTTTTCCCATCTGGGCGCCTGCTGACTTTGCACCATGAATTTGAACACCACCCTGCAGATGACCTGGCCTCAGCCCATGAAGTTTCCCTTTTGTCCTCTGCAGGGCACCAGCCCCTAACGCCGTCTGACCGTTTCCCTGCTCACAGGATCTTCCATTTGCTTAACCCCGGAAGTGCGAAGCCTGAGTGAAGAGCGTGCAGGAAACAAGCCCCTGTCCTCGTGGAGGCTACATTCCGAGAGGGGAGGCAGGCAACACACACACAAACGACCCCATAGTATGTCATGCTGCGATGCCGGCTGTGGAGGAAAATGAAGTGAGGCCCGGGGAAAGCCAGAGGCCATGGGGCTGCCGAGGAGGAGCAGGGACGGGGCAGAATTTGCTTAGAGCAGGGCAGGTCACGTCGGACTCTGCGGGCCACTGAAAGGAACTTGGCTTTTATTGGGAGGATGTTAAAGGGTGAGTGACATCCTCTGACCTTTTATAAAAGAAGCAAGAGTCTAGAGAGCCCAGGTAGAAGTGAGGGCAGCAGGTGGAGGCCCCACAGCAGGCTCAGGGAGTGAGCCCACGCCAGGGCGTGGAGCAACTGGAGGCTCCAACAGGGCTGGTGGGAGTGCGGAACGGTGTGCATCACCTTGGAAAGCAGGCAGTTTCTAATACCATGAAGCTCGTCCAGCCCTATGTTTCGCAGTTCCAGTCCTAGGTATCACACTCAAGAGAAGTGAAGACGCCCACAAAGGGCTCTGCAGCAGCGCTGTCCGTGAGAGCTGCATCTGGGGATGCATGAATTGGCCTGTCATTCCAGCATTTTGGGAGGCCGGGGCAGGAGCATCGCTGGAGCCCGGAGTTCGAGACCAACCTGACGCCTCCAGAGGTGGAGACACCTCCCCCCCACCCCCGCCTCCACCTCTACAAAAAAACTGAAAAAGAAATTAGCTGGGTGTGGTGGTATGCGCCTGCAGTCCCAGCATTATCTATATGTTAAACTTCTGTTTTTAATCAGAGTTGCATATCCAAATAATTAAAGAATAACAAGCACAGAGACTAGTGAGGGGCTGGGCCAGATTCTCTACAACCCACATGGCTTCACCCATTTTCCAAATCCCTGGTTTCGTGAGGACCGAGAATGACCATCCCATACTATTCCAGAAACAGCCTGGGGATTCTGAAAATGTTTCCCGGAGAGTCATTAGGAATTATCCCAGCGGCGCTGGAGTTAAGTGGCTAACTTAAAGTTGGACGACACTGTCTGGAACAGTCGCGTAAGGGATAAGGGTGGAAACTCCGGTACTCACTGCGCTGCCGGCTCCCCGCCCCTCTCCACCGCCCCGCGCGGGCGCGGGCTCCCCGTGTCCCCGCAAGCCGCCGGGGGCGGGCCGGGGCGGGCCGGGGCGGGCCCGGGCGTGGGGGGTCGAAGGAGGAAGCGCGCGGGGCGCCATAAGGAGGAAGCGGGTATTCGGCGGTGTCCGCGCGCCTGGGAGACGCTGCCTCGGCCCGGACGCGCCCGCGCCCCCGCGGCTGGAGAGTGGTGAGTGCCCCCGCGCCCCTCCCGGGGTACGCGCCGAGCCCCAGCCCGGGACCCCTGCCTGCCCGCCTGCCCCGGCGTGGAGCTCAGGGCCCGCCGCCCGCCCTGGGCCCGACCGCGGTGGGAGCCGGAGGAGGGGAAGAGGGGAGGAGGGGGTCAGAGCCTGGCCTCAGCACCGACCCGCGGGCCGCGCCTCGCCCGCCTCCCCTCCGCCCGGGCGCCCTCCTCGGCGCGGCCTGCAGTGCTGAGGGTCGGGTCCGCCTCGGAGGCGGGGAAGGCTTTGTTGTGTCCTCTCCACGTGGCCTGGGGACTCAGGGGAGGGGTACGGGGCGCGGGGAGGGTGGGGGAGGGGCCGAGGCCAGCCCCAGAGAGGAGAAAACCCGCGGGCCTGGCCGGGCGCAAGCCGCCCTTCCCGGCGGATCGGAACCGCCGCCCACACCGTGGTCTTTCCAGCACCGCAGACACCTGCCGGCTCCTCCCGAGCGGAGCTCAGGGCTGACCAAGCGCGGTCAGAGTGGCCGCCCACGGGGACTCGCCCGCGCCTTAGAGCGCTGGCAGTGATGTGCGGATCCTCGCTGCTGCTGCTGCTGCTGCTGCTGCTGGGACGCTGCTGAGTAGCTGAATGACCTCAGGGGACCCTGGGAGAGCCCTGAAGCCCTCAGCCACCAAGTGGCTGGGCTGGCAAGGGTTCATTCATTCATTCAACAAATACGAATGTGCAGCTTGTGCTGGGGTCATGATGGCTCTGGTGGGCAGCGAGGGGCCGGCCGGAGGAGCACAGTGCGGGCTCTGTAAGTGGGCTGAGGGCTGGGCCTTCTGGGGCTGGACCGGCCTTCACCTGCAGGCGGGGTTGGGGCAGGTGAGGAGCAGATGGACCCGCCCGGAGCTCTTCCACCTTCCCGTGCTTACACCACCTTCCTGGAACCTTATCCACACCCCTCAGTCCTCGCTCTTACTGTGGGGGAGCTGCAGAGGATGTGGTTCTTCCACATTCCATTTCCACCCGCACTGGGCAGGCTCTGAGATGGGGAGAGCTCTCCTGGGCCTGAATGTGTGCCGTCCTGGGGCCCTGCAGTCCCTTGGGAGTGATGACTGAGACCAGATTCCCTGAGCTGCGGTCTTAAGGGCTTGGGGAGCGCAGAGGGATCCTCTGGCATCAGGAGTTGAGGTAGACAGCTCCAGGGAGGCACTGCTGGGAGGAGGACCCTGGCCAAGCCTCTGCCTGTGGCCCGGAGTGTGTGTCCCTGCCCCTTCTGCCCCTCTTGCCCGGGGAGGGAAGAGGAAACCAGAGGTCAGCAGTTCGTGGCTGGGGTTTAAAGGCAGGGATCTCCCAGGACGGGCACAGGGAACATGAGGAAGCAGCTAGTGTCTCTGTTCGTGAGATGTGAGAGTGGCGACTGGGGTGAGGGGTGCAGAGACCTGCCGTGGCTGGGGTGAGGTGCTGTTGGTGCTTCTGGGGAGGTTGGGCAGGACTGACAGGACTGAGGAGGTTGGGCAGGATAGACGTTGGCTATCAGGTGGTCTCAGGGTTGTGCAGGGACTTGCCAGAGAGGGAAGCGGGGCGTGTCCCCAGGATGGTATGGGGTGGGGGGTTCTAGGGGGAGGGTGCCTGAGTGGGAAGAGGTGTCACATGCCCAGCTCAGAGGCCTTGCTCTGAGGGGTGCGCACAGGCTCAGCTGACGTGAGGATGTTGATGGAAGGACTGAGGGTCCCACTCATTTGCAAGTGAGAATTGCCTGCCCAGCAGCCCCAGCAGTGCCTGGGCCCCTGGACTGACAAGGATGGATGAGGGTGATGGAGGCGGATGGACATTTGATGCTGGAGCCTGCCTTCCAGGCAGAAGGGCCGTGAGTCATCCTCTCTCCAGTGCCAAGTGGAGGGGCTGCGTTATTCGTTTTCAGGGCTGAGCAGGTCCTCGACGTGACCGAGGACTGTGCACGTTGTTTGAGGCGACCCGGAGCGCCGGCTCTGTCAGCCCGTGAGAGACCTCCCTCTAGAGCTGTGGCCTCTGGAAATGCCTCCTGTGGTTGACATCTGGTCACCACTTGCTGACTGGGGTGTGGAGGGCAGCGCAGGCCTGGAGTGTCCCCTAGAGCAGCTGGGCGTCTGCCCCTGCCCACCCCACAGGGCCTCCCACTCACAGGGTGTACTTAGCAGCTCCATGGCTGCCATACCTTGCAGACCACTCTCAGCGGCCACATGTGTCCTAGCCCCAAGCCAATGACAGGTCTGAAGAAGACACTGATGGAGCTGAAGCACAGGACAGAGACAAGCACCGGTGTGCCGGACGCTCATGGAGCACTTGATGTGTGCTGACTGGCTCATTTGGACATCACGGTGGTCAGACTAGGGTAGTATCCCCATTCTCCAGATGGTGAAACTGAGGCAAGGAGAGGCTAAGTAACTTGTCCGAGGTCACAACCGAGGGAGTCGGACTCCAGGGTTTTGGCTCCGAGCATCATGCACGCTGCCCAGACTTCCCCTCCACATGTCACACCTATTAGGCCACCGGGGCTGAGGAGCCTTTCTGTGGCCTCGCTCCCCTCTGAGCCTCTGGGAGGGAGCCCAGGTTCCAAGGCAGCGAGTGATGTGTGCGGGAGAAGGGAAGCTTCCGGGGCAGGGGTTCAGAACCCTCCCAGTGGGGTTTTCCCCAAGAGCCACTGCTGGCAGGTTCCTACACGCCCATCCAGCCCCAGCACAGCCTGCCTCTTTTCCTTCTCTTCCTCCTTTTCTCTTTCTGCCTGCGTTGGTCCAAAATGGGGAAGTTTCACATAAAAGGCAAACGGGCCACAAAGCAGCTATTTCTAGAGGTGCTGCTGCCTTGCAGATTGAATTCTTGGTTGGCTTTTTAGGTGTTTATTTTCGGGGTCCTTTTCTGTAGAAGAAGCTATCAACGGCCAGGCACAGTGGCTCACGCCTGTAATCCCAGCACGTTGGGAAGCTGAGGTGGTGGGTTACCTGAGGTCAGGAGTTTGAGACCAGCCTGGGCCACATGGTGTAACCCTCTCTCTATTAAAAAAAAAAAACACACACACACACACACACACAAATTTAAAAAATAAAATAAAATAGAAGAAGCTATCAACTAAGAAAAGGAGGAAGTGACTTTGGGAGGCTGAGACGGGAGGCTTGCTTGAGTCCAGGAGGTCGAGGCTATAGTCAGCTGTGATTGCACCACTACACTCCTTGAATCCTATCAGCTTGGCCAGGGCAGGGGTGGGAAGTGGGGTTTTAAAGGGGAAAGACCACCATCTGGATCACAGACCAGACCTGAAAGGGGGCTGGTCACTTTTAGGCACGTAGAGTAACTGGTAAGACACGCTGTCCTAGTGGAAGCCGTGGGTGGCCTCTGTGGCTGCTGTGGCCCCCGGGGAGGAGGAGATACCTGTCTTCTGGGGCTGGGGCTCAGTCTGGCTCCGGGTCCGGGTCACCAGGGAGCTTTCCGCAGAGCATCCTGCCTGGGCTTTGCCTGGTCTGCATGGCACCCCCAGCCTGTGGCTCAACCCGCTTCTGTGCCCACAGCCATGCTGGCGCTGGGGGCAGTCCTTGGCTTCCCTCCTCGTTGGCTTAACAAACCCCCTTTCGTCAGAGGAAGGAAAGTGTGTGCTGTGGCCTGGTGGAACAGGCTGGGCTTGGGGGTTCCAAATGCCCCGTGTGCTTGGGGACAGCTGCTGAACCTCCCCACCGCTGTCATGGCCCTTGGCCAAGAGCTTTCATCCGAGGCGGGCAGTAGTTGCTCTATTTCTGTTATGGGATACCCCTGCATCTGTGTTTGGTTTAATTTGTGTAACTGAATGTCTCATTTTATTTCTCACATTCATTCTGTGAAATTCCCCTGTATCTGGGTGAGTGTTCAGGTGACTACAGCCCTGGGTCCGGGATGGGCGGTGTTCCAGGAGCTCCTGCTTGGGCCTCTCCCATCCTCCCCCAAAACCAAAGAGAAGGGAAAACCCTCTGTAAGTGGATGTCACATGTCAGGTGCTTTTTCTGACACTGCATGTGATCGCACAAGGCAGGGAGTGTCCCCTTTTACAGATGGGGAAGGTGAGATCACATTGCAGGTTCAAAGTCTGACATGACCCGTCCATCTTTACAGCTTCCTTCTCTGGGCTGGGAGTGCCTGAGGGCTTCTTAAAATGCAGATGGACTTGGGGGACTGAGCTTCTCTGGGGTTCCAGTGTTTTTCTAGGGAGAGCCATCTGGGGTCAGGGCCGGGGTGGGGACAGCAGGAGAACAGGACAGGAGTGGCGACCCAGGGCCAGGGAAGGGAGTAGGCAGGGGCAGCATATGGGGGTGGAAAGAAAGGGGCCAGTGGCACGAAGGCCCCTGGGAGGCAGCAGCGTGTCCCTCCTGGGGGTAAGTCCAGGAGGGTGGCCATCCCTGAGGAGCTCTGGTCCTGTGACAGTGAGGCTGGGCCTGAGAGCACCGGAGGCCAGCGGGCAAGTGTACCATCCCCCCAGCCCGGTGGGGCACCACGTGACCAGGCCTCACGTGAGGACTGGGAGTGGCTTCTGCACCGGCTGGCATCTCCCTAGAGACAGGAAGGTGGGGTGCCTCCTGGGTTCAGCTGGGAACTCTGAGCTTTGGGTGCTGGAGGTCACTGTGCTTGGGCTGGCGGCTGCCTGGGCCCAGCTGCCTCTGTATGTGGAGTCAGTAGAGGGACCACAGCCAGGCCGGGCACTGTCCTGGCCCCGGAACCGAGGCAGGCGTGCTATGAGAAGATAACATTGCCTTGACAACTGTCCCCAGGATCCTTTCAGCAGGCACTTCCTTGCTGTGCCCTGGAAAGGTGGGGTGGCACTCTGGATGACAGCACAGCCTCAGGGTGCTTCTCTGTGGCCCACACGCCCTTCCGGCGCGATGGCCACCTCCGTTCCTGTTTCCCCAAGCCCCACTTCCCCTGAAATCCAGGCAGGGAGAGATGGGACCTGGCTGTGAGAACCCTGGCCCCAGGTGTCACCATTTCCCCAGAAGCCTTGTTTCTCCCTCTGGGTATCCCTGAGGACCCCTGCAGACATCCAGCCCCAAACCCGGCCGGCTGAGCAGGGAGCCCAGCCGGGGGCCTTGGTGGAAGGGTCGCCCGTGTACTCACACCGGCAGCCAGCCGCTCCGGGGTCATCAGCCCCTCCCTCCGCTGGAGAGGCGAGGCGTTTCTGCCAGGGGCCGGGTGGCATTTCTGCCAGGCAGGGGCACGGCGTTGGCGTGGCACAGGCCCTGCTGTGCTCTGTGAGGGCTCTGCCTGACTTGGACTCTGTCTGGGACGTGGTGACAGGCTTGTTCTTTATTTATTTATTTTTGAGACAAGTCTCGCGTGTCGCCCAGGCTGGAGAGCAGTGGCACAATCTCGGCTCACTGCAAGCTCCGCCTCCCGGGTTCACGCCATTCTCCTGCCTCAGCCTCCCGAGTAGCTGGGACTACAGGCGCCCGCCACCACGCCTGGCTAAT
>NC_037678.1:30601952-30603934 GCF_003255815.1 Theropithecus gelada | reverse complement strand
CACTGCAAGCTCCGCCTCCCGGGTTCACGCCATTCTCCTGCCTCAGCCTCCCGAGTAGCTGGGACTACAGGCGCCTGCCACCTCGCCCGGCTAGTTTTTTGTATTTTTTAGTGGAGACGAGGTTTCACCGTGTCAGCCAGGATGGTCTCAATCTCCTGACCTCGTGATCCGCCCGTCTCGGCCTCCCAAAGTGCTGGGATTACAGGCTTGAGCCACTGTGCCCGGCCATCAATTTTTTGTATTTTTTTTTTTTTTTATTTTTTTTTTATTTATTTATTTATTTTTTTTAATTTTTTGTATTTTTAGTACAGACGGGGTTTCACCATGTTAGCCAGGATGGTCTTGATCTCCTGACCTCATGATCCGCCCGCCTCAGCCTCCCAAAGTGCTGGGATTACAGGCGTGAGCCACCGCACGGCCCAGCCTTGTTCATTATGACAGAGTCTACAGAGAGTTCAGGGAGGGGCGGACCAGGGGCAGACAGAGGCTCACCAGGGATTGTGGAGTAGCTGAAGGACACCTGCCTTCCGCTGCCAGCCACCACGCCCCACCCAGAAGCCTAGGGCCTGCACACGGGAGGGAGGCAGGACTCCCGGGTCACGGAGGCCGGGAGCATCGGGGTCCACTGACTTCCGGGGCCTGTGGTGGAGCCTCAGACCTCTGGGAGGGGGCCCCAGTCACCCGAAGAGGCCCTTGCCTCCTCATGCCCCCTCCTGCTGGCTGCCTTTTCAAAAACCATTTGTTTGAGACATACTGCACATGCCATAAAATTCACCCATTGAAAGTGTACAGTTCAGTGGCTTAGTATCTTCACAGTGTGCAACCATCACCACCACCTACAGGGAGAACATTTCAGTGCCCCAGAGAGAAGCTCCACGCACACCAGCGAGTCCTCCACAACCCTGGCAGCCCTGATCTGTCTGTCTGGATTTGCATGTTTAGCACCTTTCGTGCTAATGGAATCACACACTCGGTGGCCTTTTGTGACTGACTTCTTTCATGTAGCATATTTTCAAGGGTCACTCATGTTACAGCAGGTGTCTGTGTTTCATTCATTTTTTATTTTGTATTTTTTGTAGAGACGGGGTCTCACTGCATTGCCCAGGTTTGCCTCAAACTCCTGGGCTCAAGTGATCCTCCTGCCTCGGCCTCCCAAAGTGCTGGCCTTCTCTTGGCTACCAGAGGCAAATTCAAGCAGCACTGGAACTTTTCACTTCGTGGAGCCTGTTTCTCCGTTTTCTCTCTGTGTCTCGGCTTCCCCCGCCCCTGCGTCTGTGTTCTCTTGGTTTCTGGCTTGTCTATGGCCTGGTGGCATCGGTGATTGATCCTTGGTTTGTGGTCGTATTGTTGCTCATCTTTGTAGGCGGATGACAGAGATGAGTCCTCTGTGGCCAGATTCGGAGAATCTGGATGATTGCACTTCGTTCTCTGTGTCCTTAGCGTCTTTTGAGCTCAATTCGATTCAGAATTTTGTGTCCACCAGGAAGAACAGCTCTTTGATACCTGGTGCAGGGACTTTTCCAGTTTCCGTGTTTACTCTTGCCCTGGGGCTGAAGTTGTAATTCAGAAAGGCCTTTGCCTCTCACTAAGTTAACTTTTCTTGAGTCACTGGGTAAGGTCACGAAGTGTCTTGAATTGGAGGAAATCTATTCTGATTGGTTCGTGATTAGTTTATATAAGTAAATATTTCGAAGATTTGCAGAACATAAGAAAATCCTACTTCTAATAATTTATTTATTTATTTATTATAATTTTGTTTTTTGAGATGGAGTCTCACTCTGTTGCCCAGGCTGGAGTGCAGTAGCGCGATCTCAGCTCACTGCATCCTCCGCCTCCTGGGTTCAAGAGATTCTCCTGCCTCAGCCTCCTGAGTAGCTGGGATTACAGGTGTTCGCCACTACACCTGGCTAATTTTTTTGTATTTATAGTAGAGACGGGGTTTCTTTTTTTTTTTTTTTTTTTTTTTTTTTTTTTTTTTTGTT
>NC_037678.1:30598490-30601852 GCF_003255815.1 Theropithecus gelada | reverse complement strand
TTTTTTTTTTTTTTTTTTTTTTTTTTTTTTTTTTTTTTTTGAGGCGGGGTCTCGCTCTGTCACCCAGGCTGGAGTGCAGTGGCCGGATCTCAGCTCACTGCAAGCTCCGCCTCCCGGGTTCACGCCATTCTCCTGCCTCAGCCTCCCGAGTAGCTGGGACTACAGGCGCCCGCCACCTCGCCCGGCTAGTTTTTTTGTATTTTTTAGTAGAGACGGGGTTTCACCGGGTTCGCCAGGATGGTCTCGATCTCCTGACCTTGTGATCCGCCCGTCTCGGCCTCCCAAAGTGCTGGGATTACAGGCTTGAGCCACCGCGCCCGGCGAGACGGGGTTTCACTGTGTTAGCCAGGATGGTCTCGATCTCTTGACCTTGTGATCTGCCCCCCTTGGCCTCCCAAAGTGCTGGGATTACAGGCATGAGCCGCCGCGCCCAGCCTATTATAATTTTTTTTGAGACGGAGTCTTGCCCTGTCACCCAGGCTGGAATGCAGTGGAACGAAACTTGGCTCACTCCAACCTCTGCCTCCCGGGTTCAAGCGATTCTCCTGCCTCAGCCTCCCAAGTAGCTGGGATTACAGGTGTGTGCCACCACGCCCGGCTAATTTTTGTATTTTTATTAGAGACAGGGCTTCACCATGTTGGCCAGGCTGGTCTTGAACTCCTGATCTCAGGTGATCCTCCTGCCTTGGCCTCCCAGAGTGCTGGGATTACAGGCGTGAGTCACTGCGCCCGCTGTACTTCTAATAATTTTAATGCATTAGACTTTAAATTTAAAAGCAAATTCTTGGCCGGGCGCTGTGGCTCACGCCTGTAAAACCAGCACTTGGGGAGGCCGAGGCAGGTGGATCACGAGGTCAGGAGATCGAGACCATGCTGGTTCACACTGTGAAACCCCATTGCCACTAAAAATGCAAAAAATTAGCCAGGCGTGGTGGCGGGCGCCTGTAGTTCCAGCTACTCGAGAGGCTGAGGCAGGAGAATGGCATGAACCCGGAAGGTGGAGCTTGCAGTGAGCTGAGATCGCACCACTGCACTCCAGCCTGGGCGACAGTGAGACTCTGTCTCAAAAAAAAAAAAAAAAAAAAAAAAGGCCGGGCGTGGTAGCTTACTCCTGTAATCCCAGCACTTTGGGAGGCCGAGGCAGGTCGACCACCTGATGTCAGGAGTTTGAGACCAGCCAGGCCAACATGGAGAAACCCCGTCTCTACTAAAAATAAAAAAATTAGCTGGGCGTGGTGGTGCATGCCTGTAGTCCCAGCTACTCGGGAGGCTGAGGCAGGAGAACGGCGTGAACCCGGGAGGCAGAGCTTGCAGTGAGCCGAGATCGCGCCACTGCACTCCAGCCTGGGAGACAGAGCGAGACTCCGTCTCAAAAAAAAAAAAAAGTTTTTTTTCCCTCAAAGCAGCACTTCTCAAACTTTTTGGTCTCTAGATCCCTTTATATATAAAAATTATTGAGGAACCAAAAAGCGTTTGATTAAGTAGGCTTTTATCCCTATATTCTGTGTTAGAATTAAAACAGAAATTTTAAAAATAGGCCAGGCACAGTGGTCCTCACCTGTAATCCCAGCACTTTGGGAGGCTGAGGCAGGAGGATCACTTGAGCACAGGAGTTTGAGGCTGTAGTGGGCCATGATCGTACCACTGCACTCTAGACTGCTTGACAGAGTGAGACCCTGTCTCCAAAAAAAAAAAAAAAATTTTTTGATTCATTTGAAATTTGTGAAATTGCTTAATTAAATTAATTAATTAATTAATTTTGAGACAGAGTCATGCTCTATCATCCGGGCTGGAGTGCAGTGGTGCAATCTTGGCTCACTGCAGCCTCTGCCTCCTGGGTTCAAGCAATTCTCCTGTCTCAGCCTCCCGAGTAGCTGGGTTACAGGTGCACGCCATCATGCCCGGCTAATTTTTGTACTTTTAGTAGAGACGGGGTTTCACCATATTGGTCAGGCTGGTCTCAAACTCCTGACCTCAGGTGATCCACCCGCCTCGGCCTCCCGAAGTTCTGGGAGCTCACGAGCGTGAGCCACTGCGCCCGGCCAATGTAACTATTGTATAAAACAAAACATTTCTGTTGAGAAGAACAGCACTGCGTCCGTGTTTCTGCAGATCTCCTAGGTGTCTAAATGAATAGAGGATACCTGGATTCTCGCTGTTGCAGTATCTCTTTTGCTCAGCCTCTGGAAAAGTCCACTGTACGCTCGTGAGAGAGTGACAGAAGAAACTGTGTTATGGAAGCTTTTCAACCTCACAGATTCTCTGAAAAGGGCCTCAGGCACCCTAGGATATCCTGGTCCACACTCCCTCCTAAAGCAATTTACCTTTCCAGAATATGGTAAAAATGACGAAAAACATAGTGAAGGGCAAAACTAGGTATGTGCCTTTTATCGTCACGGTACCTGAGTCTGAAAAGCAGCAATGAATTATGTCACAATAGCAAAGTTTGCTCGTCTTGATGGTCTTGCCTTTGTTTACTCATTAATGCCTTTGCCTTCAAAGGGAAAGATTATGGCTGGCGCGGTGGCTCACGCCTGTAATCCCAGCACTTTTGGAGGCTGAGGTGGGCGGATCACGAGGTCAGGAGATCAAGACCATCCTGGCTAATATGGTAAAACCCCGTCTCCACTAAAAATACAAAAAAAAAAAAATTTAGCCGGGTGTGGTGGCGGGCGCCTGCAGTCCCAGCTACTCGGGAGGCTGAAGCAGGAGAATGGGGTGAACCCGGGAGGCGGAGCTTGCAGTGAGCCGAGATCTGGCCACTGCACTCCAGCCTGGGCGACAGAGCGAGACTCCGTCTCAAAAAAAAAAAAAACAAAGTGAAAGATTATTCTTTCCTTTCTGTGTAATCCACCTGGATGGCAGGGAGGTTCTGTATAGCAGAATCATTTTAATGCTTTATGTTGACTTTATTATGTTCGTGCTTATTTAAGGGGGAAAAACAAAGAGCAAAGGTTCTTCACTTGTGAAAGATCAGATTTGTTTTGTTAATGGATAATCGAGTCTTCCCTCTCAGACGCCGTGATCCTGCCTTAACAACTGTCCAGATTGCCTCTGAAACTGTCCCTGAGGCTCCGAGTGCCCCTGGATAATCACAAAGATTTGATCATTCACCTCATAAAAAGAAAAATACTATAAACATAATGAGGTTTGTTTTCAGTGTTACCTTGTAAGACCTGCACGGGAAGAGTGCTTGTCAAATCACAAGAGACGCTGGCCGCCGCTTCTTGGTTCGGTGTGTACATGTAAATGTTGTTCATTGAAATATTTCGGAAGTTCTGGGCTTGGCGGGAGGCCCCGTGCTTGTCAGTGCCCTCCCCTGCTCTGTGTAGGATATTTTCTTTTTTTTTTTTTTTTTTTTT
>NC_037678.1:30493750-30598396 GCF_003255815.1 Theropithecus gelada | reverse complement strand
TTTTTTTTGAGACGGAGTCTCGCTCTGTCACCCAGGCTGGAGTGCAGTGGCGCGATCTCGGCTCACTGCAAGCTCTGCCTCCCGGGTTCACACCATTCTTCTGCCTCAACCTCCCGAGTAGCTGGGACTACAGTCGCCCGCCACCACGCCCGGCTAATTTTTTTGTAGAGACAGTGTTTCACTGTGTTAGCCAGGATGGTCTCAATCTCCTGACCTTGTGATCCGCTCGCCTCGGCCTCCCAAAGTGCTGGGATTACAGGCGTGAGCCATCGCACCTGGCCCGTGTAGGATATTTTCATTCAGAAATTATCCGAATGAAATATTCAGAAATACTTGGCCAGATGCATTAGAAAATCGTTATGAAAAGAGACTTTGACTCTCCCCATGCTGATGTTGCCATGTGGGAAAGGATTGCCCGGTGTTTTCACCAGTGACTATTCAGAGCCTCTGGGTCCAGGCTTCCGCACTGACCATCGCCTCAATGGCTCTCAGACCACCCCAGCGTGCCGGGCCAGGGCTTCGTCAGGGGTGGGAGCAGGCTCTGAGCCCCGCAGAATGCGAAGGGCCACTAGGGAACTGAATTGTGGTGGTTTGCTTGGAATGTAGCTGACATTTTCATTTCTGTTTTCTAGCTATAAGAGGAAATGCTTTCTCATTCTTAGTGTCTGTAATCCGTAATGATTTAGAAGGCTCTGCTCTGGTAGATGGATATGAAACTTTCTTTTTTTTTTTTTTTGGAGACAGAGTCTTGCTCTGCTACCCAGGCTGGAGTGCAATGGCACGATCTCAGCTCACTGCAACTTCTGCCTCTGGGTTCAAGTGATTCTCCCGCCTCAGCCTCCTGAGTAGCTGGGACTACAGTTGCCCATCACCTCACCTGGCTAATTTTTTGTATGTTTAGTAGAGATGGGATGTAGAATAGAGATGTTGGCCAGGCTGGTCTTGAACACCTGACCTCAAGTGATCTGCCCTCATCAGCCTCCCAAAGTGCTGGGATTATAGGCGTGAGCCACTGCGCCCAGCCAGATGTGAAACATTTTTAAATGATATCACTTTCTCAGTGAACCCCCATTCTCACTGTCTCCTTATTTTTTGTGGTGATATAGTTATTTGTATAGGTTCGGTAAGAATGTGTCCTTTTTAAAATTGAAATTTGAAATTTAAAAAAGTTTAAACTTTAATAATAATAATGATTTTTAGAGATGGGGCTTCACTGTGTCGTCCAGGCTGGCCTGGCCTTGAGCTTCTGGGCTTTCAAGCCATCCTCCCACCGCAGCCTTCCGAGTAGCTGAGGTTACAGGTGCACACCACTACACCTGGCTCTGGTTTTTTGTTTGTTTGTTTGATACGGGGTCTCACTCTGTCACCCAGGCTGGAGTGCAGTGGCACAATCTCGGCTCACTGCAACCTCCGCCTCCTGGGTTTAAGTGATTCTCCTGCCTCAGCCTCCCGAGTAGCTGGGACTACAGGCGCCTGCTGCCACGCCTGGCTAATTTTTGTATTTTTAGTAGAGATGGGGTTTTCTCTATGTTGACCAGGCTGGTCTTGAACGCCTGACCTCAAGTGATCCACCTGCCTTGGCCTCCCAAAATGCTAGGATTACAGGTGTGAGCCACTGCGCTGGACCCACACCTGGCTCTTTTTTTTTTTTGAGCTGGAGTCTTGTTCTGTTGCCAGGCTGGAGTGTAGTGGCGCGATCTCGGCCCACTGCACCCTCCGCCTCCCAGGTTCAAGCGATTCTCCTGCTTCAACCTCCTGCATAGCTGGGACTACAGGCGCTACCATGCCCAGCTAATTTTTGTATTTTTAGTAGAGACGAGGTTTCACCAAGTTGGCCAGGATGGTCTCGATCTCTTGACCTTGTAATCAACCCGCCTCGTCCTCCCAAAGTGCTGGGATTACAGGCATGAGCCACCATGCCCAGGTCACCTGGCTCTTTTTTAAGTGTATATTTTTTATTGTGGTAAAATAGATATAGCATAAGATTTCCCATTTTAAGCATTTTTAAGCGTACAGTTCAGTGGCATTCAGTATAGTCACATTGTCATGCAACCATCACCCCCAACCATCTCCAGAAATTTTTCACCTTTCAAAACAGAAACGGTACCATTAAACGCTAACTTGCCGCCCCCAGCCCTTGGCAGGTGCCTTTGTACTTTCTGATCCTTGTGAAGTTGACTACTCTGGGCACCCCTTGGAGATAGAACCACATGTATTTGTCCTTTCATGACTGGCCTAGTTCACCCAGCATAGTGTCTTCACGTTCATCTGTGTTATAGCGTGTGTCCATCGTATGTCACCCCACGTTTTATTTTTCCACTCATCCATTAGACATCTGGACTATTTTGGCCTTTTGTCTGCTGTGACCATGGGTGTGCAAATGTGTGTTCCAGGCCTTAGTTTTCAGTTCTTCTGCGTAATGCCCAAAAGCTGAATTCTAGGTCAAACGGTAGTTCTAGGTTTAATTTTTTGAGGGACTAGCTTCTGTGCCTTTTCTCAAACCAGTATATAACTGGGTAAGTTCCTAGTGCAGCCGGGAATAGCATTCGTTCCCTGGAAGGACGCTGACCAGCCACTTCTGGAGGAACTGAGGTGACCGTGGACCAGTGCCTGCGAGGTCTCGGCCTCCTCAGAAGAGTGGCCCGGCCCCAGCTCACGGCGTGGCAGGAAGGTCACGTGCCAGCAGCTGGGGAACTTAAGCTCTTTGAGGCACCTCAGTAAGAGAGATAAGAGACTGAATGTGCAGACAGACATGACTGGACCCCATTACCTTCAAGGACCCCCGGGAGGCCACAGGCCAGCTTGTGGAGCCGGGTGCTGTCGCTAGCAACCATCCGGGAAGCCACACAGTAACTAGAATCTATGCTGTCAGCCTCACGTGGCCAGGGCTTGACTGACTGGCAGCTTCCTGAAGTTTTGTCTCTGCTTCCATCCAACTTGAGACCAAGTAGAGAAGCCATCGGTGCACCTAACAGATTGAAGGCTAGCTTCCCTTGGAGCCTCTGGCGGGCAAAGGTGAATGACAGCGGCCGAGTCCCTTGCCGTTGCGAGCTCTGAGAACACGCCCTTGCGTCTCCTTGAGGAGGGCTTCACTCACACGGGCCCCACAGGAGAAACCTGCTAGAATTGCTTTCTTTCTTTCTTTTTTTTTTGAGACAGGGTCAGGCTCTGTTGCCCAGGCTGGAGTGCAGTGGCGTGATCTTGGCTCACTGTAACCTCCACCTCCTGGGCTCAAGCAATTCTCCCCCAGTAGCTGGGACTACAGGCAAACACCACCATGCCCGGCTGGTTTTTGTATATATTGTAGAGACTGGGTTTCGCCAGATCGCCTAGGCTGGCCTTGAACTCCTGGGCTCAGGTGATCTGCCTGCCCTGGCTTCCCAAAATGCTGGGATTACAGGCGTGAGCCAGCGTGCCTGGCCAAAGCCTGCTGGTTTCTTAGGCTTGGTTTCCAGCCCTCAGTATAGCAGACTGTTGATGGTGTTCAAGGGCAATCTAAGATTCCTTCTGAAGATAGCCAGGGAGAAGCTGCTTTTGTGCCCTCGTTGCTGTTTGATACTGCATGGCCCTAAATTAGTCAAAGAAGCACAAGGAGACTTAGTTGAATTGAACACTCGCTGCACTGTGTAATGGTCAGGGCAGTCTCATGAGTCCCGCCCTTCTTTTGAGTTAAAGAATCCTTTGTGGCCAGCATGGTGGCTCACGCCTATAATCCCAGCACTTTGGGAGGCTGGGGGTGGGGGGAGGTGGATCACGAGGTCAGGAGTTCGAGACCAGCCTGGCCAACATAATGAAACCCCATCTCTGCTAAAAATACAAAAGTTAGCCGGGCATGGTGGTGCATGCCTATAGCCCCAGCTACTTGGGAGGCTGAAGCAGGAGAATCACTTGAACCCAGGAGGTGAAGGTTGCAGTAGCCGAGATTGCACCACTGCACTCCAGCCTGGGTGACAGAACGAGACTCCATTTCAAAAAAACAAGGAAGGGAGAAAGAAATGCGATTGAACTTTGCTCCGTGGAAAGCAACCAGTGCCTTGTGGCTATTGGGCCCAGTTTTGCCTCAGTTTGTGAGCACATTCCCAGTTTCCCCGTTGCCTGTGCACACAGTTCGTGGACTCCTTTGAATGATTTCAACATCGCTGTTTCCTCTGTTAAAAACGAATTGAATAAAACCTTTCACATGTGTTCATTTAAGAACAATAACAGACCGGCACAGTGGCTCACGCCTGTAATCCCGGCACTGTGGGAGGCCGAGGGGGGCAGATCACGAGGTCAGGAGTTCGAGACTAGCCTGGCCAACATAGTGAAACCCCATCTCCGCTAAAAATACAAAAATTAGCCGGGCATGGTGGCGGGTGCCTGTAATCCCAGCTAATCAGGAGGTTGGGGCAGGAGAATCGCTTGAACCTGGGAGGCGGAGGTTGCAGTGAGCCGAGATCACGCCACTGCACTCCAGCCTGGGCGACAGAGCGAGACTCTGTCTCAGAAAAACAAACAAACAAAAAAAAAAGGAAATCACCTTCTCCAAATCCTTTATTTTTCTTTTCTTTTTTTTTTTTTTTTTTTGAGATGGAATTTTGCTCTTGTTGCCCAGCCTGTAGTGCAGTGGCACGATCTCAGCTCACTGCAACCTTCGCCTCCTGGGTTCAAGTAATTCTCCTGCCTCAGCTTCCCAAGTAGCTGGATTACAGTCACACACCACCACACCTGGCTAATTTTTGTATTTTTAGTAGAGACGGGGTTTCACCATGTTGACCAGGATGGTCTCAGTCTCTTGACCTCGTGATCCGCCTGCCTTGGCCTCCCAAAGTGCTGGGATTACAGGCGTGAGCCACCACGCCCGGCCTCCAAACCCTTTATTTTTCTGAAGACACCAAGGCCCGGAAAAGTGAAGTGTCAGGAATTCCTTCCCTGCCCCTCTCCTTTTCTGATTAATTCTTGGGCATTCTTCAGCCCTGACCCAAATGGCACTGCCCCTTCTCTGGGTCACCAGTCTAGGTCACAGTGCCTGTGTGTTCACACTCCCTGGTTGGCGCGTTCCTTGGCGCTGCACAGAGCATGCTGTGAAGTTTGGGAGGTGGATAGACGTTCCTAGAGTAGTAGCACATGCTTGTTTTCATGGTGTCCACTGTATTTATAATGGTATATTTTTGTAAATAAGCTCCACTGGGCCAGGGACACATGGATCATTTTTGCCATTGTCCCTAGCCCTGAGTACAGTGCCTGCACTGCCAGCAAGCCCAGCACGTCTACCAGTGGGAGAATGCCACCCCAAAGCCACAGAGCGTGTCAGTGGTGGCCAGGGCATGAGTCGAGCTGGTTGTCCTGGCTTTGGGCTGGCATGCCCTCCTGTGCCGCGTGTGGGTGACCTTGAGGTCGCATAGTGTTTAGGAGGTGTGTGTGCCTGGGGAACATAGTGACAGTCATTTGTTACTTAAGAATAAATTTAGCTGGGTGCTGTGGTGCACACCTGAAGCCCCACCTACTCAGAAGGCCGAGGTGGGAGGATGGCTTGAGCCCAGGAGTTCAGGCTGAGGTGGGAGGATGGCTTGAGCCCAGGAGTTCTAAACCAGCCTGGGCAACATAGCGACACTCCATCTCTTAAAAAAAAGAAATTCAGGCCGGGCGCGGTGGCTCACGCCTGTAAATCCCAGCACTTTGGGAGGTCAAGGTGGGCGATCATGAGGTCAGGAGTTCGAGACCAGCCTGCCCAACATAGTGAAAGCCCGTCTCTACTAAAAATACAAAAATTAGCCAGGTGTGGTGGCGGGCGCCTGTAGTCTCAGTTACTCAGGAGGCTGAGGCGGGAGAATCGCTAGAATCGGGGAGGTGGAGGTTGCAGTGAGCTGAGACCACGCCATTGTAGTCCAGCCTGGGTGACACAGTGAGACTCTGTCTCAAACAAAACAAATCAAAACAAAACAAAAACAGAAAAGAAATGCAGTGAGTCAGCTCTCGCCTGTGAGTGGGACCAGGAAGGCAGGGATGATGTTGGCCCAGGAGAGGACTGCCCTGCAGAGATCTGGCCCTTACAAATCTTCTCCCCGGGAGTACCTGTGTGCTGTGCCTGTCCCCACGTGGCCCACGCCTCTATCTGACTGGCTGCTGATGTTTTCAATGAGTTCTAGGACATTTGGCTTCCAGAGTGCATGGGAGGCCCACGGGCCTCAGAAGCAAAGCTGGCATCTGAGCATGCTCGTGAGGGCCTGGCACCCCCCAGCTCAGCAGCAGCGAAGCTGCCCCTTGCCCTCCCTGGGCACCCTGGAGCCTCAGCCGTGTCTCTGAAACCAGGGCAGAAGCACCTTCCTGGCGAGGCTGTGGTGAGGATTGGAGGGGAGGCCTGCGGAGGAGGCCTGGCGGTGCCTGCTGGGGTCCTTGTTGTCAGAGATGGTATTTGTCACCCCCGTCCGGCAGAGTCCTGGAGACTGGGGGAATGGCACATGCAGGGCTCGGCCCCTCACCCTGCTCATTGCTAGGGCCTCGGGGATCCTGGCTGTGAGCGTCCTGGCATGAGGGCAGCCTCACTGAGGTGAGGCAAGGGTATTTCCCGTTCCCCACCTGCCTGGCTGTCTTCCCACTGGCCCTCGGAAGCCAGGAGGCATGAACTCCTGGCTGCCTGAGTTTTCTTCTTACTGGCAACTTTGTTTAGGGGTTGGGGTGGGGGTAGGGCCGCTATTGACTGGGGAGCCTCTGTGGTTTCCAGGGAGTCTGCATCCACGCCCTCGGAGGCCCACTCACAGCTGCAATTGACTCATTCGATTTCTTCTTAAGTGACAAATGAAGCCAGAGGTTACCCGATGCAGGGCTGGTGCTCCGCCCGAAGTTGACCAGCCAGGCCTAGGAATGCCACTCCCTGCTCCTAAAGCCCTCCGAGGCCATTGCCCAGAGGAGGCGGCCTCACATCCCAGGGTATGGGGCCCCCAGGGTCTGGGCCGTGCGGCCTCAAGGCACAGCCCAGGGGAGCTGCCCTCACTCTGTCCTCTCCCTAGACTGCCACACCACCTCGCCCCTCTGTTATCCCATATGATCATGGATTTGATAGAAAATGTCCCATGGGGGAGCAGGCGCGGTGGCTCACGCCTGTAATCCCAGCACTTTGGGAGGCCAAAGCAGGCGGATCAGGAGGTCAGGAGATCGAGACCATCCTGGCTAACACGGTGAAACCCCGTCTCTACTAAAAAAAATACAAAAAAAACTAGCCGGGCGAAGTGGCGGGCGCCTGTAGTCCCAGCTACTCGGGAGGCTGAGGCCGGAGAATGGCGTGAACCCGGGANTGGAGTGCAGTGGCCGGATCTCAGCTCACTGCACTCCAGCCTGGGTGACAGAGCGAGACTCCGTCTCAAAAAAAAAAAAAAAAAAAAAAAAAAATCCCATCGGGGTATTCATCCTAGCCTTGTCTTTAGTGGTGACGATGTAAGCTATTCGCATGCCCCACACTGGGGTTAGTGGTATTTGCTGTGTATGTGACACACTGGCATGGGTTAGTGGTCTTCCTCTGTGATGTGACAATGTCGGTATGGGTCAGTGGCGTTCTGCTGTGTGTGACACACCGGTCTGGATTAGTGGGTGTTCCACCATGTATGTGACACTGGTATGGGTTAGTGGTGTTCGCTGTGTATATGAACACACTGGTGTGGACTTCGGCCCTGAACACTAGCGACACTTTGAACTGGGTAGGTTGTGGGACTACCCTGAGCATTGCAGGGTACTCAGCAGTGCCCCCACTGCTACCTGCAGTGCCAGGAGCATGCGCCCCGTGAATGTCTCCAGACAGCACCAGATATTTCCTGGGTGTCCAGGTCGCCCTGGCTGAGAAGGACTGCGTGAGACACAGCGTTAGACTATGGTGGGAGACTCGCTGCAGTGCCAAGGTGGCCGCAGTCTGCTTGTGACGCGGGCGTGTATCTGAGTCTGAAGGAAGCTGGTTTTTGTGAGCTGCCTCCCGAGCTCGGAGGTGACAGTGGGCACTTTCCCCACAGAGACCCCTGAAGTTGTTCCTTGGAGAACAAAGTGGCGAGGCGCGGGGGCTACAGACCTTGAGGCGGAAGCTAAGGTCTGGTCCACTGTGCCGTGGCCTGGGCAGTGGCCCTGGGAGGTGCTGTGGCCTCTGTGGCCTGTTTCGTGGGGTGGGCTCTGTCTTGCGCTTTGTCTCGTGTGGGTGCAGGCTCCCCTTCCTCCCCTGTGGAGCCGGCAGATGGCCCCGGAGCTGGGCCCTGGTGCCTCCCTGTCTGTCGTGCAGCTCAGGTCCCTTCCTATGAAATGCACAGCCACACCCAGTGAGGGTTTCTCCTGGGCTCCCCAGTGGGAGAGTGGGGTGCAGCCTGCAGTGGTGCAGGGCCCCCAGGCCTGTGTGAACCCCAAGGTGGGGAGGTGGGTGAGGCGCCTGTCAGTGCTGCTTCCTGCCACCTCCTCTGCCTGGGCACAGGCTCTCTCCTCTGTTTGCTTTTTATTTCCTATGTATTCAGGAACCATGTGAAATTGCCAGTGCCTGGTTTTGTCCTACAAAATAGCCATTTCATTTGGTTCAGCCTGATACTGTGTCTATACACACACGCACAGGCAAATACTTTTTAAAACAGGATCACTCTATTCACAGTGTTCTGTAGAAATTTGTGTTCAGTCTTTTTAAGACACCTTACTATACTGATGCCAACAAAGATCTTTTTTTTTTTTTTTTTTTTTCTGAGACAGGGTCTCACTCTGTTGCCCAGGCTGGAGTGCAGGGGTGTGATCTCCGCTCACTGCAACCTCTACCTCCTGGACTTAAGTGATCCTCCTGCCTCAGCCTCCTGAGTAGCTGGGCCCACAGGGTTTGCTTCACCGTACCTGGCTAATTTTGTATTTCTGTAGAGATGGGGTTTCACCATTTTGGCCAGACTGGTCATTCTTTTTTTTTTTTTTTGAGACGGAGTCTCGCTCTGTCACTCAGGCTGGAGTGCAATGGCATGATCTCGGCTCACTGCAACCTCTGCCTCCCAGGTTCGCGCCATTCTCCTGCCTCAGCCTCTCAAGCAGCTGGGACTACAGGTGTGCATGCACCACCATGCCCAGCTAAGTTTTGTATTTTTAATAGAGACAGGGTTTCACCATGTTGGCCAGGATGGTCTCCATCGCTTGACCTCGTGATACGCCTGCCTCGGCCTCCCAGAGTGCTGGGATTACAGGCATGAGCCACTGTGCCTGGCCCAGACTGGTCATTCTTTTATTTTAGAGCCAGGGTCTCCCTCTGTGCCTAGGCTGGAGTGCAGTGGCACCATCCTAGCTCACTGCAGCCCTGAACTCCCGGGTGCAAGCAATCGTCATCTCAGATCAATCTTAGTCTCGAGCTGTCACCCAGGCTGGAGTGCAGTGGTGCAATGTTGACTCAGTGCAACCTCCGCCTCCTGGATTCAAGCGATTCTCCAGCCTCAGCCTCCCGAGTTGCTGGGATTACAGGCATGTACCACCACACCCAGCTTATTTTTGTTTTTTGTTTTGTTTTGTTTTGTTTTGTTTTTGAGACAGAGTCTCACTCTGTCATCCAGGCTGGAGTGCAGTGGCATGATCTCAGCTCACTGCAGCCTTCGCCTCCCAGGTTCAAGCAATTCTCCTGCCTCAGCCTCCCAAGTACCAGAGACTACAGGTGCATGCCACCACGTCCAGCTAATTTTTTCTATTTTTTTTTTTTTTTTTTTTTTTGAGACGGAGTCTCGCTCTGTTGCCCAGGCTGGAGTGCAGTGGCGCGATCTCGGCTCACTGCAAGCTCCGCCTCCCGGGTTTACGCCATTCTCCTGCCTCAGCCTCCCAAGTAGCTGGGACCACAGGCGCCCGCCACCTCGCCCGGCTAGTTTTTTGTAATTTTTAGTAGAGACGGGGTTTCACCGTGTTCGCCAGGATGGTCTCGATCTCCTGACCTCGTGATCCGCCCGTCTCGGCCTCCCAAAGTGCTGGGATTACAGGCTTGACAATTTTTTCTATTTTTAATAGAGATGAGGTTTCACTGTGTTAGGCAGGATGGTCTCTATCTCCTGACCTCGTGTTCTGCCCGCCTTGGCTTCCCAAAGTGCTGGGATTACTATCGTGAGCCACCACGCCCGGCCTATTTTTGTATTTTTAGTAGAGACGGGATTTCACCATGTTGACCAGGCTGGTCTTGAACTCCTGACCTCAAGTGACCCTCCTGCCTCAGCCTCCCAAAGTGCTGGGATTACAGGCATGAGCTACTGTGTCTAGCCGGAAGATTTAATTTTTTAATTGTCAAATCCATTCTCTCTCTCTATAAACATTTTACATTTTATGATAATAAAATAATTTGTGAGCCGACGGCCCTGTTTCCCTGATGCCTGAGGTCTTCCTGGGGTGGCACGGGAGGGCTGAATTCAGGTGTGGGGTTGGCCCCAGGGCACTGAGTGCCTGGGCGAGTATCTGGAATGAGGGAAACAGCTTGGCTCCAGCCAAGAGGAAAGAAACCCAGGATGCTCTGGTCAGGCCAGGACCTGGGCTCAGCCACCATTTCTGGAGCCCAAGCCCGCTGCGTTGTCCTCCCGAGGGGTCCTGACTGGGGCTTTCCAGGAGCAGCCACCCACTCTGTGTGTGTCCTCTTCCAGGTCGCCGCTGGGACACCGTGAACCAGGAGTGAGTTGGCGCTGCCGTGCTGCCCAGGCCATGGACTGTGAGGTCAGAGGCCAGATCCCCTGCGGGTGCCTTGTGGGAGGTGGGGGGTGAGGGGTAAGGGCCGGCATGTCCCCCAGCACGCCTCCATGAGGGCTAAGGCTGAGCCCACATGGCTCTTACCACAGCTCCGCACAGACGAACCCCGCCCAGCCCCTTCACTGAAGCAGGCAAGAGCCGGGAAGTCCTCCCTTTCCCTGTCCTGCACCTTCCTTGCACTCCGCTTTCGGTGCGGCCCCTCCACACAGCGGCTGGGGCTAACTGCAAGGGCAAGGGGGCTTTTGGTTTAAGACCATTGATAGCCATAGGCTGTGGGTCCCAGCACTTTGGGAGACCAAACAGGAGGATTCCTTGAGGCCAGGAGGTCGAGGCTACAGTGAGCTGTGACTGTGCCAGTGCACTGCAGCCCTGTCCAAACAAGCAAGCCAGCAAACACACACAAAAGAGATTTAAAAACAAGAAAGTGGGCATTACATAAGCACTTCATACAATTCTCTCAACTGTAAAAGCAAGACAACAATACTTATCTTGTCTAACCCATGCCATTGCTATCAGGAGCAAATAAATCAATAAAGGTCAAATAAAAGTGCTGTAAACTGTAAGGTGTTTCAAAACATTTTTAACCCACTGGATTTATTTATTTATTTTAAAAATTAATTAATTAATTTATTTATTTTTTGAGACAGAGTCTTTGCTCTGTCGCCCAGGCTGGAGTGCAGTGGCCGGATCTCAGCTCACTGCAAGCTCCGCCTCCCGGGTTCACGCCATTCTCCTGCCTCAGCCTCCCGAGTAGCTGGGACTACAGGCGCCCGCTACCACGCCCGGCTAATTTTTTGTATTTTTTAGTAGAGACGGGGTTTCACCGTGTTAGCCAGGATGGTCTCGATCTCCTGACCTCGTGATCCGCCCATCTCGGCCTCCCAAAGTGCTGGGATTACAGGCGTGAGCCACCGTGCCCGGCCAACCCACTGGGTTTAAATTTCCCTTCATAGCTGGGTGAGGTGGCACATAATCCCAGTGACTTGGGAGACAGAAGCGGGAGGATTGCTTGAGGCCAGGAGTTTGATTGAGAAACCTGGGCAACATAGTTAAGACCCTGTCTTTATATAGATAAAAGCGGTGGAGTTCTGGGAGGGGAGCCCGGAGCCCCCGTGGTCATTGCCCTGCCTTCAGCAGGATGCTCCCTGAAGGACTCCTTGTCTCTCCTTCCCTTTAAATGGTCTGGGGAGAGAAGATCACAGCACACGGGTCAGGAGCCTCTCCACCCGCTGCATCAGAGCCTCCTCCCGCCCCTCCTGCCGAGTTCTGCAGCCTCTGCAGGGCGACCGGCACCGGGGCCTCGCGCTGTCCTGGCAGCCTCTGGGAAGGCATCTGCGAAGTCTAATGCCTTGGCGCTTAGTGACTGGCGGCTTGTGTCGCGGTTTCTGAGCATGGAGAGCACCCAGCACCCAGGAGGTTCTCAAGCTGTCCCTACTGGGCGTCCTTTCCAGAGGTGGGGATGGTGTGGATTTCAGCGTGGTGGCTGGAGGGCTGAGGCAGTGGCTCGAGTTTGATGTTAGTTACGTGAACAGAGGAGATTGCAGGAGCTCCCCCGGTTCTGATCCAGGCTTCTTGTCAGTGTCCAAAAGACCACTCTGTGGGTGCCACCGTCCCTTCCCACCTGCCGCTGCTGTTCCGGCTTCGTGCTCTGGAGGCCTCCGCAGGCAGAACGCCGCCGTCACAGTGCAGCGCCCCGACTCGCCGGAGGAGGCGCCTGCCCTCCCCGCCTGCCCTCCCGCCGCCTCTCCCTCTGCCCGCCCGGTCAGTGAGGGGCTGGACGTCGCCGCGCGCAGCGCTCCCCTTTCCTGCCTTCCGAGGGAGAAAGCCGGGGCAGCAGTGAGGCAGCCCGCCCGGGGCCACAGAGCTGGGGTCACAGCGAAACACTCTGAAAGATTCTTTCAAATTATGGGGTTCAGCCTTTTTTCCCATCAGAACTTTAATTCTGTTTAGATATTTCTTTTTTTTCTGGTTTGTTTTGTTTGTTTGTTTTCAGACGAAGTCTCGCTCTGTCGCCCTGGCTGGAGTGCAGTGGCGCGATCTCAGCTCACCGCAATCTCTGCCTCCCGGGTTCACGCCATTCTCCTGCCTCAGCCTCCCGAGTAGCTGGGACTACAGGCGCCCGCCACCTCGCCCCACTAATTTTTTGTATTTTTAGTAGAGATGGGGTTTCACCGTGTTAGCCAGGATGGGCTTGATCTCCTGACCTCGTGGTCCACACGCCTCGGCCTCCCAGGGTGCTGGGATTACAGGCATGAGCCACCGCGCCTGGCCAGTTCTATGTAGATACTTCTTTTTCTTCCCCTAGTAAAAATAAAATAAAATAAAATACAGTAAAATGCACATAACAAAATTTACTGGGTGCAGTGGCTCACACCTATAATACCAGCACTTTGGGAGGCGGAGTGGGTGGATTGCTTGAGCTCAGGAGTTTGAGACCAACCTGGCCAACATGGTGAGACCGCCATACCTACAAAAACTACAAAAATTAGCCAGGCATGGTGGTGCATGCCTGTAGTCCCAGCTGCTTGGGAGCCTGAGGCAGGAAAATCACTTGAGCTCAGGAGTCTCAGGCTGTAGTGAGACAAGATCGCACCACTGCACTCCAGCCTGGGCAGCAGAGGGAGATCCTGTCTAAACAACAACAAAATCAGTGTTCCTAATTTTCCTTTAAAAAGTGTGGAGAACTTTGCATTATTTTGCTTGTCAGTATCTTCCAACTGCTGCCTCTTTGATTGTTTTGATATTTGATAAAACAAAGACAATGAGATTGGTTTTATTTTTGTTTGGTGCTATTTTTTTGCCAGGTTTGGGGAACAGGATTTTTCCAATTTATGAAACTGCATTGGGTAGGGTAGGTACCATCTTTTTCTTTCTTTTTTTTTTTTTTTCTCTTTTCTGAAACAGAGTCTCGCTCTGTCACCAGGCTGGAGTGCAGTGGTGCGATCTCGGTTCGCTGCAACCTCCACCTCCTGGGTTTCAAGCAGTTCTCCTGCCTCAGCCGCCCGAGTAGCTGGTACTACAGGCACGTGTCACCATGCCCAGCTAATTTTTGAATTTTTAATAGAGATGGGGTTTCACCATGTTGCCCAGGATGGTCTCAACCTCTTGACCTCATGACCACTCGCCTCGGCCTCCCAAAGTGCTGGGATTACAGGCGTGAGCCACCGTGCCCGGCCAGTACCATCCTTTTCTTTGCACTGGAGCTGGTCTTATTATTTCTGCCTCCATTAGATCACTTTTGTAACATGCCTTGCAGAATTTCCTGTCTGAATCATTTCTCTTAGCATATTTTTTCCCTGTGATCTAAAAGATAAACAACTATCAATTCTTTTATCAAAAATGGATCTAGAGGCCGGGCATGGTGGCTCACGCCAGTAATCCCAGCACTTTGGGAGGCCAAGGTGGCAGATCACCTGAGGTCAGGAGTTCCAGACCAGCCTGGCCAACATGCTGAAACCCCATCTTTACTAAAAATACAAAAATTAGCCAGGTGTGGTGGCATGTGCCTGTAACCCCAGCTACTTGGGAGGCTGAGGCAGGAGAATCCATTGAACCTGGGAGGCAGAGGTTGCAGTGAGCTGAGATCGCACCATTGCACTCCAGCCTGGGCAACAGAGTGAGACTTTGTCTCCAAAAAAAAAGTGGATGTGGAAGATCAAATAAGGGCATGGTTCCATATTGGCACAGCACAAGCTCTATTCTTGGAATTAAATGACATCCATCTTCCAAACCCACTCCTGTCCTGCGGGACCAGCCCAGCCTGTCCCTGAAGCACTGGTCCAGACAGGAGCCTGTCCACACAGCTCTCCACCCACTGGGCCCAGTGCTTGACTGCACGGTCACTCGCAGCATCTGGACCTCCTCTGGCAGGTGCCATTCTTTGCTCTCCCTCCCTGCCCCCTCAAGTCTTTGTTTTCTGTGGGATCTTGAGTTTGATAGCCTGACCTGCCATGGTGGCAGTGCCGCTCTGTGTCCAGATTCTGGATGCCTGTTTACCAAGCGCAGGTCAAAGAGGTCCTTGGGCAGCGGCTGCCTGCGTTAGCTTCTCGGGGCTGCTGTAGGCAATTCCAAGCAGGAGAGTGGCTTTAAACAACAGACGCCGATTCCCTCCTGGTTCTAGAGGCCGGAAGGCTGGAATCCCGTGTTGCCCGGCTGCTTCCTTCTGGGGCATTCTCCCGGCTCCTGTGGCTGCCTCTGTCTTCACATGGTGTTCTCTCTGTGTGTCTCTGCTTAAATCTCCCTCTCGTTTCTCTTACAAAGACACCAGTCATTGGATTTAGGACCCACCCTAATCCAATACGACCTCATCTTAACTTGATTGCATCTGCAGAAACCTCATTTTCAAATAAGGTCACATTGGCAGGTACTTGGGGTTAGGACTTGCACACTTCTTTTTGGGTGACACAGCTTAGCCCACAGCACTGCCTGCGTCCTCTCTTCTCTCCTCACCAGGACTGTCGCTTGAGGCAGGAATGAAGCACATCCTGTTTGTGAGCTGTCTCGTGCCATGAGGCTGCTGCATACAGGAACTGTTAGGAATTGACGCAGTGGAATTTTGCATACAATTTTTCCTGTTTTCAGAAACAACTTTGGAGAAGTAAAGGCTGAATAGCAATACACAAGCACCTTATTTGATTTTTATTTTAGATTCAGGGGTACACGTACATGTTTGCTACATGGGAATATCATGCACTGATGGGGACTGGGTTTCCGGTATTGCCTGGAGAGGGACTGTGTCGTGCTGCCCCGCCCCCGCCTCCCTGCCGTAAAGCGCCCAGTGCCTGCTCGCTCCATCTTCGTGTCCATGGGCACCCATTGTTTAGCTCCCACTTATAAGTGAGAAGAGTCAGTATTTGATTTTCTGTTTCTGAGTTCGTTCACTGAGGGTAATGGCCTCTAGCTCTATCCACGTTGCTACAAAGGACATGATTTTATTCTTTTTTATGGCTGCAGCAATACACAAGCTCCTTATATTAAGCTTTTTTTTTTTTTTCTTTTTTGAGACAGGGTCTCACTTTGTCACCCAGGTTGGAGTGCAGTGGTGTGATCATGGTTCATTGCAGCCTCAAACTTCTGGGCTCAAGTGACCCTTCCACCTCAGTCTCATGAGTAGCTGGGACTACAGGTGCATGCCCCCTTGGCTAATTTTTATTTTTTATAGAGATGGGGATCTTGCTGCCAGGCTGCTCTCAAATTCCTAGGCTCAAGCGATCCTCCTGCGTCTGCCTCCCAGAGTGCTGGGATTACAGGCGTCACGTAGCAAAGCATTAAAACAATTTGCTGATGGGCACTGTAGCTCACGCCTGTAATCCCAGCACTTTGGGAGGCCAAGGGGGAGCAGATCACGAGGTCAGGAGTTCGAGACCAGCCTGACCAACATGATGAAACATCGTCTCTACTAAAAATACAAAAATTAGCTGGGTGTGGTGGTGCACACCTGTAATCCCAGGTACTCAGGAAGCTGAGGCAGGAGAATCATTTGAACCCGGGAGGCGGAGGTTGCAGTGAGCCGAGATCATAGCACTGCACTCCAGCCTGGGTGACAGAGCGAGACTCCATCTCAAAACAAAAACAAAAACAAAAAAGCAATTTGCCCTGTAAGAACTGTCCTCTAAAAGTTTTTGGTTTTTCTAATGAAAAATATTATGGGCTTAGAGGATAGAAATAAATCTCTGCCTGCACTTCCATCTTCCCTCCCGCCCTTCTCTGGCAGCCCAGGAGGTCTTTGTGTGTGAACCTGGGCAGATCTCAGCATCCCCGCCCTTCTTTTTGTTTTGTTCTCTCTTCCACCTTATGTCTTTCTCTGCTCTGGGCACACCCAGCTGCAGATGCTACAAGGGTTCACCTTTGTTTGCAAGAATACAGCCCCAAACACAGTCAGTACCGCAAGAACGGTCCCTGCCATCTCCCGCGGCACAGACGCTGGCCGAGCTACAGCTGCCAGTGCTGCCCAGGGAGCTGGAGAGCTGTCGGCCAAGAGCCCAGCCCCTCCGGGTAGAGCAGGAGCCAGCCCCACCACTCCCTGTGGGGTTTGGATTAAGGACACATCCACCCAAAGTAAACCAAGCTTGGCCGAAGGCAGGTGCCCAGCTGTGGTCACCACTCCACAGTAGTTACTGGAAATCTTCCATCTGCCCAGTACCCTCCTGAGCCCGTGAAGGAGATGAGGGGAAAGAAAGGGGCTCCGCCTGTTGGAAGCACAGCCAGGAAAGGTGGGCTCAGATTGCTGAAGCTTGCGGGGGAACCTGAAGAAAGCGTGCAAGCACAGGATGATGGATGATGCCCGCGTGTCACTCACTCGCCTCCGCAGAACAGCCTGTGGCCTTCTCACCCAGCGGAAGCTCCCCAGCCACGTGTTTCAGGAGGTCCAGCAGATTCCTCTGCAGAGGAATCCCTTTCTGCAGAGTCGGGGCTCGCTCCCTGCCATCTACGGGCGGTGCTGCTTAAAGCCAGGGCCGCAGACCTTGCCTCTGCCTGTTGAGACCTCCTGCAGGGCACTCCAGCCCACAGGGTCCCTCAGCTCTCCGGGGCCTGCGAGGCTCTTTTGGGCTGGCCGCACCTGGAGCTCTTTGCAGGAGGGGCCTCTGGCCTGGCTGAGGTCCCGCCTTCCTGACTCCCCTTTCCCCTCAGGTCAGCAATGGTTCCGGCCTCGGGGATGAGTGCGTCACAAACCTACTGGTGTTCGGCTTCCTCCAAAGCTGCTCTGACAACAGCTTCCGCAGAGAGCTGGACGCGCTGGGCCGCGAGCTGCCAGTGCCAGCTGCCCAGTGGGAGGCCTACGACGAGCTTCAGACGGACGGTAACCGCAGCAGCCACTCCCGCATGGGAAGAATAGAGGCAGGTAGGTGGCCGGCCCCACCTCCTTCCCCAAAGCTGGGCTTTTCTGTCGCCAGTTACTGGGCTCAGCCTCCGCCTCTGCAGTTTCAGCTACCACGTAGGTTGGTATCACGTAACCACTTGACTGATTGGTCTCTACTTGATTCCCTCCAGTGCTGCTGAACTCACTGCCCACCATTTTTGGGTGACTCGGTTAGAAAATTCTTCCTTTCTGATGAGCCAGAATCCCATGTACTGGTCTTGAGTCCCTTGTCTGGACCTACATAGAATGGTGTTTTTATCCAGTTTCCCAAATGTGATTCTGATGCAAAGATTGCAAACCACTTGTCTGGATTATATAACCCAAGGGGTTCTCTCACTTGGCCTTATATCGTCTCAAGGACCTGGAGCTTTAAATGCTGGTGCCAGAGATTCTGATTGGTTGGTCTGGGCATTGCTGGGTCTGGGCAAAGCCCCCAGGTGGCACTCCCGGCACGGCCCCTGTCTCCCCAAGCAGGCCTGGCTGATTGTCCCATTGATGGAGGCCCACTGGTTTCACAGTGACTTCTGCCCCTGTCTATACCTGACACTTTTCCTTTCGTATACATTATGCCCCGTGATTACCTATACAAGAACACAGAAGCATTTGGAACCTCATTTCCAGGTGAGGAAACCCAGGTCCAGCGAAGGGTAAATGACTGGCTCCAGATCACACAGCTTGCGGTCATGTCACCGCCTCACCGCCGGGACGTAGGGCCAGGCCCCCCCTCAAGCTGGGGTTCAGCTGCCCTCGCACTGTAGGGCACGGCTTCCAGGCCACCATGGTTTCCAGACTGCTCACCTTTCCGTTGCTAATCCCTGCGCTCTCCTCCTGCCTCCAGCTCCACTCGCCTTTGCCAAGGGGCTGCTTCTGCAGACGGGCTGTCCCAAGCAGAGGCTGGGGGCATGTGGAGGCTCACCCACTTCCAGATCCGGCCCTGTGACGCTGGCTTTCAGTAGTGTGCACGTTGGAATTACACGAGGAACCTTTCCAAATGCAGGCCTTGGGCCCTACTCCAGCTGCCTGCATCAGGCTGTTTTAGCGGGGGAGACTGCCCAGGCAGACTCCCACCCTGGCCCAGGCCTTCCGAGCTCAAGGGTTGTGCTGCCCTCTGGTGGCTGTGGGGGAGACCAACAGCTGACCCAGCCTTCTGCCTCCCACCTGTCTTAGATCAGTGCTTGAGAACGTGGCTGGAGTTCCCCACTAGCCTGGGGTGGGGGTGGGAGGGGGGTGGGGGTGGGGGGAGGTGTCTGAGAACGTCTCTGCCTTCTAATCCAGCCAGCACGTCTTCTGGCTGGCTCTGAACTGAGGAGAAACCCCGGATCCCCTTGGGAAGGTCCAGGAAGGGCAGGAGTGGACAGGCACAGCTCTGCTGTCAGCACTGCTGAGGGGGCAGCTGCAGCCCCAGTCTGCCCTGGTGTTTTTCTCTCGCTCTTTTCTCCACACCGGCCTTTGCCTCTAGACTGAGAAACCGGGCTTGACTCAAGTGGCACCGGCAAAAGTGATCATGGCAGTTCACTTAGCCTGACCGGTGCTCTGGTGGGAAAGTGGTGTGTGAATCTAGTCCCTGGCAAGCCTGGGAAGAGGGGCAAGGTAGAGACTCTGGCTGCCGGGGTTTCTTTGGTGAGTCCGCTCACTTGGCTGGACACAGACGGATCAGGAAAGATTCCTGTTGCTACTGGGCTGGTGGCCAGAGGGAGAGAGGACGTGTCCGTAACTGAAGCAAGGTGGATAGGCTTTGGGGACAAGCGAGGCACAGATTCGGTGCTGGGGGAGCGATGAGGTGCTGGAGGAGCTGGGTGCTCTGCTCTGCAGGGAATCAGGAAAACTGTGGGGCTGCAGCTCCCGTTGAGCTGGGCCTTGGAGGCTGGGTACATTTGGTTCCTTGGAAACTGGGAAGAGGGAATGGCCCTCTTTTAAGCAAAAGCCCAGCGGCTATAAACGCTACAGTGAGGCTGGGTGCAGTGGCTCATGCCTGTAATCCCAGCACTTTGGGAGGCCAAGGCAGGTGGATCAAGGTCAGGAGTTCAAGAACATCCTGGCCAAGATGGTGAAACCCCGTCTCTACTAAAAAAAAATACAAAACTTAGCCAGGCATGGTGGCGGATGCCTGTAATCCCAACTACTTGGGAGGCTGAGGTGGAGAATTGTTTGAACCCGGGAGGCAGAGCTTGCAGTGAGCTGAGATCATACCACTGCATTCCAGCTTGGGTGACAGAGTGAGACTCCGTCTCAAAAACAAAAGAAAAAAAAAAAAAAGCTACAGTGAATAGTTGAGTTTGCCTAGGAAGCGTGGAAGTGAAATCATGTATTTTGAGCTGGGTCATGACTTGTCACTTAAGCAGAGGTGAGCCCTTGAAAGGTTTTGAAGAGAAGCGATGTGGCAGCCATACTGTATGTTCCACATCAGACTCCAGGGAGGCCGTGAAACCCCCAGAGCACAGCTTCTAAGAACGTGCCCACTCTTTGGCACCTCACTTCCCCCAACCCTGCCCTGCTCTGAGGTCTGTGCTGTGAAGGTGGCAGAGTAGACTGGACGGCGGGGAGTGGGACTGTCGTCATCAGATGAGAGCTAACAGTGGCAGAGGGTAGGCAAAACACTTGTGTCTGCAACATAAGGTGAGATTTGACAGCTGACTGAGGGCGGGAACAGTAGCCAAAACCAGAAAAGCCAGAGGGAAGTTGCAAGCACAAAAAAAAGTAGAAGATTTAATGGGAGAAATAACAATAGCTGGCATCTATTGAACACTTACTAGGAGCTAGGTACAGGCCCGTTCATTCATTTATACAATTAAAACTTTTTTTTTTTTTTTTTTTGAGACGGAGTCTTGCTCTGTTGCCCAGGCTGGAGTGCAGTGGCGCAATCTCGGCTCACTGCAAGCTCCGCCTCCCGGGTTCACGCCATTCTCCTGCCTCAGCCTCCTGAGTAGCTGGGACTACAGGCGCCCGCCGCTGCGCCCGGCTAATTTTTTCTATTTTTAGTAGAGACGGGGTTTCACCATGGTCTCGATCTCCTGACCTTGTGATCCACCCGCCTCGGCCTCCCAAAGTGCTGGGATTACAGGCGTGAGCCACCGCGCCCGGCCAATTAAAACTTTTTTTAAGAAACAGGGTCAGGCCGGGCGCGGTGGCTCAAACCTGTAATCCCAGCACTTTGGGAGGCCGAGACAGGCGGATCACGAGGTCAGGAGATAGAGACCATCCTGGCTAACACGGTGAAACCCCGTCTCTACTAAAAAATACAAAAAACTAGCCGGGCGTGGTGGCGGGCGCCTGTAGTTCCAGCTACTCGGGAGGCTGAGGCAGGAGAATGGCCTGAACCTGGGAGGCGGAGCTTGCAGTGAGCCGAGATCAGGCCACTGCACTCCAGCCTGGGTGGCAGAGTGAGACTCCGTCTCAAAAAAAAAAAAAAAAAAAGAAAAGAAACAGGGTCGTGCTCCATTGCCCAGGCTGGAGGGCAGTGGTGTGATCACAGCTCACTGCAGCCTTGAACTCCTGGCCTCAAGGAGTCCTCCCACCTCAGCCTCCTATGTAGCTGGGATTAGAGGTACGTGCAGTACACCTGGCTCCCTTTGAAAGTTTTTTGTAGAGGCAGGGCACAGTGGCTCACGCCTGTAATCCCAGCACTTTGGGAGGCCAAGGTGGGTGGATCACGAGGTCAGGAGTTCGAGACCAGCCTGACCAACATGGTGAAACCCCATCTCTACTTAAAATACAAAAATTAGCTGGGTGTGGTGGCGGGCGCCTGTAATCCCAGCTACTCAGGAGGCTAAAGCATGAGACTTGCTTGAACCCGGAGGCGGAGGTTGCAGTGAGCCGAGATCATGCCACTGTACTCCAGCCTGGGTGACAGAGTCAGACTCCGTCTCAAAAAAAAAAAAGTAGCTTTTTGTAGAGGCAGGGCCTTGCTCTGTTGCTGGTGCAGTCATGGCTCACTGCAGCCTCTAACTCCTGGCCTTAAGCAATCTTCTGTCCTCCGCCTCCCAAAGCGCTGGGGTTACAGGCGTGCACTACCACACCTGGTCCCTACAATTGTTCACTGAGCACCTACTGAGTGCCTTGCATTATTTTAAGTGCTGGGTATTTGTCAGTGGACAAAACAGATTAAAAAATCATAGCCCTTAGGGAGCTTAGCCTCTAGCAGGGGCGTCAGACAATAACACAGCAAGTGTTGAGGAAGAAACGGAGGCGGCAGGGAGCGTGGTCGTTGAGCTTGGCCGACATGGAGCGGCGACAGTGGTCCTCGGGCAGGGGCAGCATGGAGGCTGTGGTCCAGGGGAGCAGGACTGAGGGGCAAGGAGGAGATCTCCGGTTAGAAAGGCAGGAGAGGGCCGGGCGCGGTGGCTCAAGCCTGTAATCCCAGCACTTTGGGAGGCCGAGGCGGGTGGATCACGAGGTCAGGAGATCGAGACTATCCTGGCTAACACGGTGAAACCCCGTCTCTACTAAAAATACAAAAAACTAGCCGGGCGTGGTGGCGGGCGCCTGTAGTCTCAGCTACTTGGGAGGCTGAGGCGGGAGAATGGCGTGAACCCGGGGGGCGGAGCTTGCAGTGAGCCGAGATCGCGCCACTGCACTCCAGCCTGGGAGACACAGCTAGACTCCGTCTCAAAAAAAAAAAAAAAGAAAAAAGAAAGGCAGGAGAGATTTTCCAGGGCCTTGCTGGTGCCACTGACAACTGGGGTTTTCCTGAGACGGGACTGTGAGGAATGGGGGCTCTCGGCGAGGAATGGGGGCTCTCGGCAAGGAATGGGGGCTCTAGGCGAGGAATGGGGGCTCTCGGCGAGGAATGGGGGCTTTCGGCGAGGAATGGGGGCTTTCGGCGAGGAATGGGGGCTCTCAGGCTGGAGAGGGCGAAGGTGGGTCCGGGATGCTGTCTGCCCACAGGGCCCCTTCCCCAGCGGCTGCCCAGGCCAAGGCCAACCCTGCTGGGTTGTGTGGTGTGAGCCATGAGGCTGCTGCCAGGCTCGTACCTCAGGCGTGGTCGTGACACCCCGGCTTCACTGACCCTGCCCGTGGGGACATGGTGCCTGTGCGTGGGAACCTAGGCCTCGGCCGAGGCCCTAAGCTCTGGCACTGCCCAGAACTCAGCTCAGCGCTGGTACCCAGCCCGCCTGCCGTGGCCCCGGTGGAGTGGAGCCTGTGTCCAGTGGGGGCTGGCGCTACACTGTGGGGTGAGGGGCTGGCCTTGTCCCATCGCAGACCTGTCCTTTCCTGGGGCAGGGTGGTGTGGGAGACGGTATCAGGGCCATTTGCTGAGTCTGCTCTGTCTCTGCCGCCCCTGCCTGAACTCTCAGATTCTGAAAGCCAAGAAGACGTCATCCGGAACATTGCCAGGCACCTCGCCCAGGTCGGGGACAGCATGGACCGTAGCATCCCTCCGGGCCTGGTGAACGGCCTGGCCCTGCAGCTCAGGAACACCAGCCGGTCGGAGGAGGTGAGTGAGGGCCTGAGGACCGTGTGGGCAGGTAAGTGAGCCCGTGGGGGCTGTCCCCTGCCTCTCACCAGGCAGCCCACTGTGGCGTGAGGCCACTCAACTCGTGACTGTCCGTTCCAGAACTCTGACGAAGGAACTGGACACAGGGCATGGTTCATTGCTTTTCAGAAGAATTCAGCTGGTTCACATCGAGGAAACCTGAACCTTCAATCAGAGTAAAGAGTTTAGGGGTAAAAGCCTCTAAAAGATGAAGGAAGCATGTTTGGCTGACAGAAGTAACGGGCGCTTTCTTGGGTTGTAGGGAGTTCAATAGTGGTGCCAGTGAGAGCCGTAAGCCCTGGGGTGCCGCCTGCTGGTCTGCGGGGCTCCTTGGTTGGAACCCACACAGCTTTCTGAGCTTTACCGTTTGCTTGGCACTGTGGGGGATACAAGGTTGGTCCGGGGCACCGTGTCCACAAAACACTTAGCGGGAAGGAGAGCTACATCCTCCAACTGCCAAATACAGACCTGTAGCGATGGGAGCTGAGAGGAGAAAGTTCCACTTTTTCGACTCTGCCAGCTGAAAACGCAGGCGTCCTCACCTCCTAGAAATCCAGTCATGCTTCTGTTCAGCAGGGCCAGCCTGTGACATCCCCAGCAGCTGCCTAGAACGCAGGAGTGGCCGGCACACTCCCGTGTAACTCTGCATGTGTGCCAACGGGCCTGACGGTCCTCGCCAGCCTCCTGGTCTGTGTCCAGTACCCCCCATGCAGTCCCCTTCCTCGCCTCCATTCAGCTAGGTCTGCACCAATAAAATGGGCCTGGGCCTAAGGTGTCGCAGGTGGTCACTAGTTCTGGACTTGAAGTGCCTTGGGCGCAGGGACGACGAAGGCTTCTTGTATCCCATCACCGTCTAACAGTGAGCGCAGGGGCTCGGCACACATGCGTTTGCTTAACGAGCCCCCTGCAGGGAGTGATTGCAATCTTCCCTTTCCATTGCCTTTCAGAACTCAACTGCTTCTCATTCTTTCAGCCCAGCAGCCCTGGATACTTCATCAGGACTTCCCTTTGAAGTGCTGCTTCATACTGGGGACTGTGTTTCCTTTGAGAGGGAAGAGTATTAGTGAACCAGGTTGTGTGTGCCCCTCTGTGCAGGACCGGAACAGGGACCTGGCCACTGCCCTGGAGCAGCTGCTGCAGGCCTACCCTACAGACATGGAGAAGGAGAAGACCATGCTGGTGCTGGCCCTGCTGCTGGCCAAGAAGGTGGCCAGTCACACGCCGTCCTTGCTCCGTGATGTCTTTCAAACAACGGTGAATTTTATTAACCAGAACCTACGCGCCTACGTGAGGAGCTTAGCCAGAAACGTAAGAACCCATGAGGTCAGCCCCTTCCCTGCCTGCTGCCCATGCCCTTTTCTCTGGAAGGTTGAGAAGCCCAGCGGGGCCGCTGCCTCTGATGCCAGCACAAGGGTTACAGGCTGTCCTGCTCGGGTTAGGTTCTGCTGTTGTGAGCAAGAAAGCTATGTGTGGAAGGTGGTGAAGGGCACCCAGAGTCCTCTCGAGCTTTACCAGCTTCCTATTGGAGACGTGCTCCACTCAGAGGGGCGGCAAAGGCTCATGTTGCACTCCTGGTGGGGTCCTCACAGCATAAGCAGGTGCAGAGTGGAAGGAAAGGGCTGTAGGGCCCACAATGAGCTTTTCAGACTGCTTGCCTTGTCATAAAAATAAGTGTAATGTGGCCAGCCGTGGTGGCTCATGCCTGTGATCCCAGCAGTCTGGGAGGCCGAGATGGGCAGATCACCTGAGGTCAGGAGTTCCAGACCAGCCTGGCCAACATGATGAAAGCCCATCTCTACTAAAATACAAAAATTAGCCGGGCATGGTGGTGCACACCTGTGGTCTCAGCTACTCAGGAGGCTGAGGCAGAACTGCTTGAACCCCGGAGGCAGAGGTTGCAGTGAACCGAGATCGCACCACTGCACTTTAGCCTGGATGACAGAGCGAGGCTCCATCTCAAAAAAAAAGGTGAAATGTGAACCAAAACGAGTAGTCGAGAAAGGGGGGAGCTGTCTAAAATCTTTTCCAGAGCACATCTGTCCCATAACCAGGTATTAGAAGTCACCGTGTAAAGGCCGGGCATGGTGGCTCAAGCCTGTAATCCCAGCAATTTGGGAAGCAGAGGAGGATTCCTTGAGGCCAGGAGTTTGAGACAAAACTGAGCAACATGGCAAGACCCTGTCTCTAAAAAATTTATAAAAATAATTAGCTGAGGGCTGGCTGTGGTGGCTCATGCCTGTAATCCCAGCACTTTGGGAGGCCAAGGCCGGTGGATCATGAAGTCAGGAGTTCAAGACCAGCCTGGCCAAGATGGTGAAACCCCATCTCTACTAAAAATACAAAAAAAATTAGCTGGGTGCGGTGGCAGGTGCCTGTAATCCCAGCTACCTGAGGCAGGAGAATCGCTTAAATCCTGGCGGCAGAGGCTGCAGTGAGCCAAGATCACGCCAGTGCACTCCAGCCTGGGTGACAGAGTGACACTGTCTCAAAAAAAAAAAAAATTAGCTGAGCATGGTGGCATGCTAGTTCACGCCATCATGGAGGCTGAGGCAGCTCATCAGGAGGCTAAGGCAGAAGGATCTCTTTGCTTGAGGCCAGGAGTTCAAGGCTGCAGTGAGCTCATTGTGCCACTGCAGTCCAGCCTGAACAAAACAAGACCCTGTTTCTAAAAACAAACAGAGTGTTCACAACGCTGCCCAAGAAGGGCCAGTTTTTGCGGTTGCCCCCATGTAGCAAAATCTGGCGCTTCTGTTTCATAGACCCAAATGGATATTAAGTGGATGTGTCTTATTTGTAAATTTAAAAATATTAGCGAATGTTTGGGATTTTATGGTATGTCAGAAGCATTACTTCAGGCTTTGGTTTTTAAGTAAAATAGCATCTAATCCTCTACTGAGAACTCAAAAGAAAACATTCCTTATATGCTGTAGTCTTCAGTTATACAGGCATTTGAAAAACAGGAGAATGAGGCTGGGCGCGGTGGCTCAAGCCTGTAATCCCAGCACTTTTGGGAGGCTGAGATGGGCAGATCACAGGTCAGGAGATTGAGACCATCCTGGCTAACACGGTGAAACTCCGTCTCTACTAAAAAATACAAAAAATTAGCCGGGCGAGGTGGCGGGTGCCTGTAGTCCCAGCTACTTGGGAGGCTGAGGCAGGAGAATGGTGTAAACCCGGGAGGCGGAACTTGTAGTGAGCTGAGATCCGGCCACTGTGCTCCAGCCTGGGTGACAGAGCGAGACTCCGTCTCAAAAACAAACAAACAAACAAACAAACAAAAACCAGGAGAATGAATATAAATCTTAAATCAGGCATTAAAGCCAGCTGAATTGTTGGAAGGAGGTAAGCCTGAGGCCATTCCTGGACAGCTTTTACCAACACCCATGTAAAGGGGGAATGAGTGGGCAAGACGTGTGCGGCTGTCTGTATGGACAGCTTACCAGAGACTGATGGCTGAGGCAGAATCGTGATTCCTCTAACCCAGCAGGGGCCTCCTGACACCGTCAGTGCCTTGGAGATGTGAATAGTCACCTCACCGCCTGAAGAGCCTGTTTTTGCAGTTGCCCCCACGTAGCAGAAAGTAGGATGCACGGATAGGATTTTAGGGCCCTGGAGAACATGTTTTTGCATAAACCCCAGCTTTGCTCCGCTGTGGCACAGAGCTCTGGAGCCTGGTTTGTGAATGAGCCTAGCTGATTCTGGCTTTTTCTCCTTTCTTGCTCTAGGGGATGGACTGAACCGACAGTTCCAAAAGTGTGACTGGCTAAAGCTCGATATGGTCACAGCCATGTAGCTGCTTCCAGTGTAGACAGAGCCCTGGCATGTCAACAGCGTTCCTAGAGAAGACGGGCTGGAAGAGATAGCTGTGATTTCTGTTTTAAAGACAATGTTTTAAGCTTATAACGCATTCTAAAAGATCCACATTAATATACTTGAATGAAAATATCAATTTACACGTATTTGAATGGCCTTCGTATCATCCACACATGAATCTGCACATTCGTAAATCTACACATGGTGCCTTTATTTCCGCTGTGCAGGTTCTCACTTGAAAATTAAATTGAAAAGCAGGTTTCAAGGAAGTAGAAACAAAATACAATTTTTTTGGTAAAAAAAATTACTTTTTATTAAAGTACAACCGTAGGGGATGGTCTTACAGCAGGCAGTATGCTGTTCGAGGAAAGCAAGAATTGGAGAGGAAAGGAACATACCCCTTACAAATGAAAAATTCCACTCAAAATAGGGACTATCTTAATACTAAGGAACCAACAATCTTCCTGTTTAAAAACCAAATGGCCCAGAGATTCGGAACTGAAGTGCTGCACGCAAACAGTGGGACCGTCCGGCGCCAGTACGTAGGCGCTTGACCTTCTCAATTTCATCTCCCTTTGTTTGAGTCAAAAAGAACCACTTGTGGTTCTAAAAGGTGTGAAGGTGGTTTAAGGGCCCAGGTCAGCCACTGTTTACAAAATCAGGTAACTAACGGCATGCACCTTTTCTCCTTCCATGACATCAAGGCTTTGCTAAAGACATTAAGCCACGGGTGCCGGAAGCTACTGCGATGCCCCGGGAGTAGCCCGGGAAGTTTACAGAAGCTGTAGACTTCCAATTTCTAGCCGTACGCTCGGCTCATCCATGCCTCAGAAGTGCATCTGGAGAGAAGAGGTTTCCAAGCATAAAAGATGAAAGAGCAGTTGGACTTTTTAAAAATTCAGCAAAGCAGTTCCCTCTCCTAGGGACAGTCAAAACCAAGTCACTTAGGTAGTACCAAAATAAACAAGGAAGAGCTTAGCTTTAGAAACAGTGCAACACTGGTCTGCTGTTCAATGGGAAGCTATGTCCTAGGAATCAGTTTAAAAGCACGACGGTGGATGCTGGGTCTGTATCACACACATTGCTGTGAACAGGAATCTCCTGTGACCACAACAGGAGGCTACTGGAGACGCGCATGAGTAAGGGCACTGACACTCATGATTTCTTCTTACCACTTTCCTGTTCCGTAAGAGTTTAAAATCATCAGAAAAGAAAAACAAACTCTATATTGTTCAGCATGGAATTCATGCCACGCTAGGGCTGGCTCAATTGAAGTGGGCAAAAGGTTACAAATACTAAAAAGAAATGCTGCCGTGCAGTGTGAAGGCCATGGTTTGGAAATAAATCTTTCTAAAACTATGACTTTTCCTGTTTCAGAGTGGACTTTTAAAAAAGTTTCCCGACCACAATGGAAAAAAAGTTGAACCACGCTGCACCTACACACCGTCCATACATCAGCCATTATAATCAGATTCTCACTGGGGGAGGCATTTTCTTCCCAAAGGGGCTATACAGGCGTCACCCGGAACTAATGGAAAAGGGCTCTAGAGCAGCAAATGACTGGACTATCATCTCTCACTGCCTCTTCCACGGCATCTTCACCTTATTCTGTTTCACTTGAATTCATACAGTAGGCCACCATTTTATTACAGCTTATAACAGGCCTTAGTGTAAATTCTTCCAGACCAAATCTGAGATACCATCTTGGTTGTAAAGCAAGAGCATCACCCCTTCTCCCAAAGCCAACGTTATAAACAGATTGCATTGTCTCAAACACAGCTGCTCCAGTCTTGAGCACTTCCCAGCCATGGTGACTCAGGCATATCCTGGCAGTTGGTGGATTTTGCCCTGTAACACAATCCTCGTGGAAATGACTGAAAGGTGATTTTAATTCAAAGAATGTGTTTTCCTTTCTGTTTTAAAAATATTCGAATGAAGTGATGGAAATTCCTTTGTTAAACATCAAAAGCTTTCTCCTTGAAAAGATGCTTGGTGTATCTGAAAGTCACGTGGGATATCTGGTGCATTCATAAGGTCAAAGCATTCCTGACCTCTCCTCTTAGGATCCAGCATTAACTGCTGAGATACTCAGGGCTTCCTTAAAGGGTCACAGCACTAGCGCCTGGTTTTATTGTCCAACAACTTTATTAGTTGTGCTGACTGAGAATTGGAATATAGAGAGTCCTTTGAATGTAACGATCTTGTTTTCAGAACCTGGAGTCAAACCAATTAAGTATGGACTTACAAAGACAATTGATCATATGAAATGATACTGCCTAAGTCAAGGGCATAGAGTGACCATGTGGATAGAAAGATGAGTCCATCGATTATCTTCAGATCCCATGTGTTCTTTCTAGTACATTGCTTCTGACAGAATAACTCACAGATTTGAAGTCTGTTCCTTTCCCCGATGAAGAGGAGATTGGCCAAAAGGTAGATGACAGGAGGGAAGAGGAGCCAGAATGAGCCACAATGGTCAGTTCAGCAAAGCAGAGCGGCCGCACAGGGGGCCCATGGAACTCACACAGAAAAAGGAAACATGCTGCTTCAGTAAAATGCCCGTGTTAACCTAATTATCCAAATCACCGATCCATTCTGGTATTTTTAACACGACAGCATTTGAGCCAACACTAAACTGACCTTAATTAAGGAATGAGTTAGGTAGGAAGAGGCACTTTTAATCTGGAGGAAGAACTGGAAGACTGTACTAGGAAAAATGCAGGTTTAGGAAAAAAATAAATGTTTTCCTTTGATGCTGGCCAAGGACCCCTCTACATAATACAGTTCTCTTGCTGGAAAGCATCAGGGACAGAGTTATTCCAAGCTCTGCAACAGGGAAGACTGTACTTTGACCTTCTTTTCCTGGGGAAAGGGAACAACCGGTAGTCTTAAAATGTCAAAACTTTTCTTCTAAATAGTACATTCATTAACTAGTTTCTTCTGGTGGTGCAAAGAACACTCCCCACAGTGAGCAGTATCACTATACAGTTTCCCGAGGAGAGGTGAGAGCGGCGGAGACTCACCTGGAGGCAGCTGCTACTTTTTAACTGATGACAAGGCCTTGCAAATACCCCCGAGAACAATTTCACTGTGCGCTCGCAGGGAAGCAGCAGTCTGGTGTGGGCTCCTGTGGCATAGACATCAAATGTGGAAGACCTGATGGTGTTACTGAGTGAGGATGCCAGGCTGAAGTGAAACAGCCTTGCGAAAAGAAAGGGAAGATGGGATGTGCTAATATTTTAGTGGCCTGCACTTTCCAACTGTCCATGGAGCTCTCTTTATAGATGAGATCACTGAACGTCACTGTTCTGTACCACAGAACTGGTGTTCTCCAGCCAAGGTGATAACTACCATGATGTGCTGTGGAATGTCCTAGGTTTTCACCGGGAGGGTCTTCCAGGAGCTGACATACTTGTGGCCATACCTGGTCAACCCTCCTAAGTCCCCGACCTGTTAGAGGGTCTGTCCAGAGGCCAAGCAGTGCTTCCAGGTATTCCCCCACTTCACTCCACAGCCCTACCCTTATGATGGCATACGCAGGGGAGAAGGGACACACTCGAACAAACAGAAAAAGAGTGAGAAATGCATCTGCTGTCTTAACCCCCTTCACTTAGCACTTTGTGATCATTGCTGGGACAGATTTCCTAACCTTGTTTATAAGCAAAAATATTTAATCAAGAAAGCTAATGAAAGCTCATCAGCAATGCCTGTGGATTCTGTAACCACAAAGCATCTCACTCAGTGTCTACATGGAAAACAGCTACATAATTGGAAGCTGAGACCAGTCCTGGACCTAACCCTCACTCTTGTTTTTTGTAGTAGAACATGCTTAATATTTAAGTGAGCCTATATGGTGACTTTGTACAAATTTAAGACTTCCCTTCTCCCAAGGCCCACAGCATGGCGAGCAGAGCACAGGCTGCACATCGGAATTTGTCCTGTCAGTCCTTATGCCGTAAACAAGTGGCACAACTGTTTGCAGGGGACCTGCCAATACTGCTTTGCAGGGCCAGGAAAAGGATAAAAACCGGCAAAATCATTGCCTTGCCTCTCCTATGCTTGAGGACATTAGAAAAACTAACAAACTCTGGGCCAGGCGTGGTGGCTCACGCCTGTAATCCCACCACTTTGGGAGGCTGAGGCGGGCGGATCACGAGGTCAGGAGATCGAGACCATCCTGGCTAACACGGTGAAACCCCATCTCTACTAAAAATACAAACAAATTAGCTGGGCATGGTGGCGGGCGCCTGTAGTCCCAGCTACTTGGGAGGCTGAGGCAGGAGAATGGCGTGAACCTGGGAGGCAGAGCTTGCAGTGAGCCGAGATTGCGCCACTGCAGTCCAGCCTGGGCGACAGAGTGAGACTGTCTCAAAAAAAAAAAAAAAACAACTAACGAACTCTGATTAAGTTCCTCATTCTGTAATATGGGAATAAAAGGAATACAAACAGTGATTAGAACTGTGAAGGTGAAATAAGGCATGTGAGAGCACTAGAACCATCTCTGGCATGTTGTAAATGCTCAACTACTATTTGCTAAAAGTATAATTATCGACATGAGGTTTTTTTAGGAAAAATTACACACTCTAAACTCAAATGGATGTCATAATCAAGAGATTATCACTAAGGGCAGGTCCTGGTGCACCAGAGAAGAGGAAACATTCTGGTATGCAGCGTGTCGCTGAGACGTTAGATGAGCTAATGCTTGTGTGGGAATTTGGGCAGATGCTCTAAGTCGTGTCTGTTAGCAATCTGATAGCCTACAAGGCCGTCTTGATGGATAGGATCACCACCTCGAATTCTTGGAAAGATAAGTGTGTGTGGAAAGATGTAAGAAATTAAGAGAAAGGGAAACAACTTCTTAGCTACATTTTATTTCTGTAAAACATCTCTTAAAATAATTCAAACACTGAAATGTCCACATCTCATACCTTTCAGGAGAAAGGAAATGAGCAGGCATTACTTTCATATTATTGAGGGAATCAGCTCAAAGCCTGAGGAAATTAATAGTAGCTGTGAGTCAAAGCCATGTCTCCAGATTCACAGCTCACTCCCCCAGGACAAGCCTCGGTAGGTAGTGGCTGTATCTGGTATCCCTGGGACAGAAATGCAGGTGAGAAGGGGTCTCAAGAATGCCTCGAGGGGGAAATGGGTGACCCAGAAGGTCAACAGTTGCATTTCTTGATCTAGAATGTTCTCTAGAAGGAAATGAGAGTCCCCTTAAGGCACACTGTAGGTACTGACTGATTTCTGTGGGCCCAGAATTATCACTTTAATACAGAGAGGATAAATTGGCATTCTGTTTTTTTCCCCCCAATAAATCATTACCTTCAACAGAGCAGTTGAGATGAGGTCTAAGAACAAGAACTTTTCTATAAACAAGTTGGATTTATTCTGAATCTTTCCTTTACCGTCACTTAGAGGGTATGTAAGTTGGAAGCAGGAAGGAATGACCTACTATCAGCTCCTCCCCCAAAAAGGAAGGGGAGCTTGAGAAATCGTTTTTTAAATGTATGAGCAAAAAGCAGGAGCACAGTAGGAAGCAGTCCTCATGAGGTAAGGAAGTGAAGGAAGAACGGGGATGCTGCCACATCCTGTTAACTCAGGAGCTGACCGAGAGTTACCTAGAGAAAGCCAATGGAAAACACTAGCTCCATTACCTAGCAAAATACAACTGGCCAAATCACTGTGGCTGAGTGTTCAACAGGTGGGGAAATAAAGCAGCAAGTAGCCACTTCCATACCACATTTCTTCCTTATTCTTTCCTTTTGCGGGCAGCACAGACTCAAATATCCTAGCCTCAGGAGCACCTCCTTTCAGCAGTTCAGGGATGAACCTGGCTTCGATCGGCGCTTGAATCTGCTCAGCCAGTGGAGGATCCAGAGTTGGCAAGTGTTAATATTGGAACTCCAAGTATTTTATCACTTTTTTAAAATCAAGATAACTCACCAGTTTTATCTGCTCTTCACCTATGCAAACACAAATAATAGCAATTAGAATACAGAATAATCCAATGCAACTATCAGAGCCCATGAAGAAAAAAATTGTTGCCTCGCTAATCCCATTCCCCCCACTCACCCCTAACTACTTATCCAAGTGCACAAAAACCCTTCAAACATCAGTCCCTCAGTGGGACACCAAAACACAGACCATAAAGACACGCTACACGATAAAGCTGGAAAGACACACACTCCCAGACCTTGTTTTGACCAATTTTTAAATAGTATTGCTTTAGGGAGATTTTATTTGAAAACATAAATTTCAAAAAGAAAGCACATTTAAAACATCAGGTTTTGTGATCAGGGTAGGTAAAGTATTTTTATTATAAATTTCAGGATCTAAAAAATAATTTATTACATTTACTAAGACAAATCTAAGATGACCTTTTTAAACCAAGCCACATGTGCCCTGCATAGTGACGTCGTGACCCTTGGGCATGGAGAGATGCAGGTTTACTCTTCCTTCAGGGCTGGGATCAGTCAGAGGAAAGAAAATTATGCCAATGCTCAACTAGCATACACTGATTAGGACTATTCTGGTTTATTACCCTGGCATTGAAGAATTCAGGTGAAGATGCTGCCATTCTTGAACTCTGAAAGCCAAACTAGAATCTGCAGAGCAGCCTCAGTCTTAACATTCAAGCTTCTTTTTCCTACTTTTTATTTCAGTGATATTTAGGACACTCTATATTTCATAAGAGTTATGACCTAACTGGCTCTAAAAGCCCAAGAATAAAAATCCTTACCACCTAGCAAGAGACCCATAGAACTGGTCAGTAGTAAGACTGAGGTCACGTATTGGAAAAAACATACTAGCCCAGGATTAAAGACAGTGCCCATCCAGCAACAGAGATGCTGCTGGCAACTAACCATAGCGGTGGGTGACCACTGATGAAAAGTGCTGAAGAGACCTCAGAAGGTCATCTGGGTTTTCCTCCTGCCTTGACACAAGACAAATGTGTCTCTCTAGCCAGACTGACTTGCAATTGCACTCACAAGTGGGGACCCCAGGTCTCTTTCATGTTATTTTCTCTGTATACATATTTCAAAGATTCCTAAAGGCAGCATTTTTACAAGGTGGAGCTGCAGGAAGCTTCGGGGACTTGACAGGTCTGAGCAGAAGTCCAGAGCAACCCCCCCTTAATGGGATCTTAGCAGGAACCTGGGGGTGAAGAGGAACAGTGCAGTCCCTGAGAGGCAGCTGAGAGTACGGGTGAGCACCCTCACACTCCAGGATGAGGGGCAGGGGGGCAAAAAAAGAGTGGGTGCAGAGCCCAGCCTGCTCATCAGGAAAGATGAAATTCTAAGGGGATTAAGAGCTAACAAGTCAGTAGCTGAGGAGCCCACAGCTAAGCTCTCTCAGCTGGGGGTTTCTATCCCAATTCCTCCTAAGTAAACCCTCTTCCGCTAAAGCAGTGGGTCTCCACAGGGGATGTTCACAAGGGACATGTGGCAATGTCTAGAGACATTTTCGGTTGTCATCTCTGGGAGGGGGGTGCCACTGGCATCTAGTGGGTGGAGGCCAGGGATGCTGCTGAACATCCCACCACAGAGAATGATCAGAATATCACTAGTGCCAAGGCTGGGAAACCCTGTCCTGGAGGGGGGCTTTACCCCTAAGTTTCTCAATTTAGCATGAGCCGAGGCCCTTGGGATTTACAGTCAGACGAACGTGAATGCCCCACCTCAAGCCCTAACATGCCTAACATGCCACTGCCACGTTGAGCAGAAGTCCCCAGTTATCCCAGAGTGTTCCACAAATGTCCAGACAGCTGCTGGAGGTTCAAATTCCAGCCAGTACAACTCCAACCTTACATCCTTCTGTCTGTCTCTCCTGAAAAGCCTTCTATTTCTTTCTCAGAGCCAGGGCTACCCCGATGGCCATTGCCAGGATGGCAACAGCAGCAGCGCCTCCAAACAGCAGTATAGACTTGCCCTCAGACAGCGGCAGGGGCTTCATCTCGCCGGCGGGGGACAGTCTAGACTTGCCCTCAGAGAGTGGCAGGGGCTTCATCTCACCGGGAGGGGACAGCTCTTCCCTAAGGCTCTCTTCCCTTGCGTTTGTCTCCTTCTCACTCAGCAGCGTTTCTGTAGGTTCCGGCGCGGGGACCACCTCCTTCACTTCAGTAGGTTCAACTGTTGCTGCTTTCACCTCTTCTTCATCAAGTTCTACAAACAGAGATGTAGCAGGGCTGGATTTCTCCACTGTGATCACTTCTGTGTCAGGTTCCCTTGTCCCCAGCAAGGAGGTGGCAGTGATATGTGGAAGCAAGGGGGCTGGGGCTTCAGGGAGGGCCTCTGGCAGCTCCCCCACTGGCAAGACCACAGAAGCCACAGCAGCCTCTTCCATGCCCTCGGGCACTTCTTCTTTCTCCACGTGCACGATGTCAGAATTAGAGGAGTTGTTCTCACTCTTCTCTCCAGCTCCGTTGCTGTCTAAGCTTTTCACTTCTTCAGGATCCATTGCAATCTGCTGCCAGGACTCAGGGCCTAGAGAGACTGGTAGGCTTTCTGTGTGCCAGCTCTGGCTAGCTGACAGCGACACAGGTAAGCTCTCGGACTGCCAGGAAGTGGTCACAGTTGGAGACTCTGGGGGACTGACCTGTCCAGAGTTGTCGCTGGGCAGGATATAAATGTCATTGCTATCTTCTGCAGTGATTCCAGGGTATTCCTCCTCCTCCGACTCAAGACTAAACACAGTGCCCTAGAAACGAAGGACAAGTGTCAATAATAAAAATCTATTTAAAAAATAAACATCAATCTGTAAAGCAAATTCCTTCCTAAACTGAAGTTCTAGGAATGAAACACTGTTTAAATCTACATAGTTTCTGAATGGAATGCATTTATTTGTAGGCCAATGCAGAGAAACAATTTTTGACAGTCTTCTGAGCAGTTTCCTTGAAACTAAAAAATCATGAGTTAATTTACATTCAGTATAATTCACATACAGGCTGAGTGCATCCTAATCTGAAAACCTGAAATCCGAAATGCTCCAAAATCTGAGATTTTTTTTTTTTTTTTTTTTTTTTTTTTTTTAGACGGGGTCTTGCTCTGTCTCCCAGGCTACAGTGCAGTGGCACGATCTCGGCTCACTGCAACCTTCGCCTCCCAGGTTCAAGCGATTCTCCTGCTTCAGCCTTCCCAGCAGCTGAGATTATAGGCACCCGCCACCACGCATGGCTAACTTTTGTATTTTTAGTAGAAATGGGGTTTCACCAGGCTGGTCTGGAACTCCTGACCTGCAGTGATCTGCCCGTCTTGGCCATCCAAAGTGCTGGGATTACAGGAGTGAGCCACTGCACCCAGCCCAAAATTCAAAACGTTTTGAGCACTGAAATGACGTCGCAAGTGGAAAATTCCACACTTGACCTCATGTGATGGGTTGTAGGCAAAACAGTCAAAAATCTGCTTTGTGCACACAAAATATTATATATATGTTTGTATTATAAATATCGTATATTTATATTATATATTAATATGTTATATAAAATTACCTTCACTCTATATGTATAAGGTACATACAAAAAGTAGTAAATTTCATGTTTGGACTTTCCCATCCCCAAGGCATCTCATCACATATATACAAACATTCCAAAAAAAAAAAAAATTAAAATCCAAAACACTTCTGATCCCAAGCACTTTGGATGAGGGATACTCACCCTGTATGTTCAATGCAGTAATTAATGCAGAACAGCAGAGAAAACAAAGGCAAGACCTTGTGCTCAAGGAATGTATCACTTAGTAGGGTATAAAAATAATGCTGTGTCATAGTGAAAGTGCTATTAAGAGTTCATATGGCAGTGCTGCTTTCCTTAGAAGAAGAAGAAAAGTTCAGATGGGAAAAAGACCTCTTTGGGTAGAGGACAGAGAGCTTCACGGAGGGACGAGCATTTCTATCAGGCATCTGAAGAACGGGTAAGATTTTGGCAGGCGAAGGGTACACAGAAGACACAATGCAGGCAAAAGCACAGAGACAGAAAAACAGAGGATAAGGACACAGCCCTGTTTAATGAATGCAGAGTGCACATGAAGAATAGAAGGTCAGTGAGGACAGGACCATGGAGAAACCTGAATGACAGAGAGCCAAGAAATACGGACTTCATCCAACAGGCGGTGGTTTGTCACTGACATCTCTCAGGTACAAAATTACAATCAGAGCTTTGCTTTAAAATTCCTCTGATAGCAAAGCCAGAATGGAGAGATGCTGCAGACACAGAGACTCTTGCTTCTTTCTTCAGGAAGTCTGAGTGAAAGCAATAAAGCCCTACAGCGCAGGCTGTGTGTCTATGTCTATTAATAACAGGCCACCGCATGCCTACTGCTTATCACGGCTGTGTCAGGCACAAGGGCTATGAGGAAGAATAGGTCTATTCTTACAGAATTTACTAGGCAGCTGTGAAGACTGACATATGAATAACTTAACTTCAATACGATACAGAAAGCTTTATGACAGGTGTATGCACAAGGGGCTAGGCCAACCCAGAGGGTAAGTAAGGCACAATAAAAGGACAGAAAGAGAACCAATGGAATGGCATGTCACCGAGATGTACAGAAATTGTCATCCAAAGGCTAGACAACACTCATAAAAGCTACAGGGAATCTGAATAGAATATGTAAAGCAATTAATTTCTACTTCATTTTACGATGATGGTTGCTATTCGTCTAAAGTAGAATAATTTCATTCTTCAACCAAGACCAAAAACTTTCTACATATATCAAGGATCTAATATAAATCAGAAGTCTATCAGCCCCATAAAAAAGGAAAAAATACAAATAAATCACACGACCATGATGTTGGCATCATACTGCACCACATTCTACCGCAACCCTTGCTCCAACCACTTCAGAGGCCATGGTAAGCATCATGCATGTTCTATGAATATGGAATAAGCAGGGGGGTAAAATAATACGGCATGACCACAACATTCACAATCAAAAACAACTGGCTTGTATCCAGCTCCAACTGTGCACCAGCTGTGCGAATCCGGACACCTTGCTTGGACTCTCAGATTTAAATTTCTTCACAAATAAAAGGGGGATGACTGACTAGGTAGGATTGTTTTTGTTTATTTTTAGAGTTGGGGTCTTGCTCTGTCACACAGGCTGAAGTGCAGTGGCAGGATCATAGCTCACTGTGGCCTCAACCTTCTGGCCCCAGGGGATCCTCTCAGCCTCCTGAGTAGCTGGGAGTAACAGCATGGGCCACTGCACTCGGCTAAGTTTTTTTATTTTTTGTAGAGATGAGTCTCTCTATGTTGCCCGGCTGGTCTCAAACTCTGGCTTCAACAAATTCTCCTACCTCGGGTGTCCCAAAGTGCTGAGATTATACGTGTGAGCCACCACACCCGCACCTGAGTCCACTTTTAAAATGAGGTATAGTTTTTTCTTTTGTTTTTGTTTTTGTTTTTGTTTTTTGAGACGGAGTCTCGGCTCTGTCACCAGACTGGAGTGCAGTGGAGCGATCTTGGCTCAGTGCAACCTCCATCTCCCAGGTTCAAGTGATTCTCCTGCCTCAGCCTCCCAAGTAGCTGGGACTACAGGCGCACGCCACCATGCCCAGCTAATATCTGTATTTTTAGTAGAGACGGGGTTTCACCATGTTGGCCAGGATGGTCTCAATCTCTTGACCTCGTGATCCGCCCTTGTCGGTCTCCCAAAGTGCTGGGATTACAGGCATGAGCCACCGCGCCCGGCCCAAGGTACAGTATTTATAGGGCTTAGATTAGTACTTTGTATATAGCAAGTAATCAGTAAGTTCTGCTATTTCATAACTTGTTTATGTTTGTGTTGTCATTTTAATTGTTGTCTTTGGTGGTATGGTGGTAGGACAAAGAGCTATTTTAAAATACCAACTGGATGGGACAATAAGAAGGTGAAAACAATTGGAAACAATACCCTTCCTTGGCTAAAGAAGGTAATTTACAAACTTTTCCTTCCTCCTCCATCTCTTCTAAATAGAGATAATACAAAAATTGGAAAGTAAAATATGTCTTTAAAAATTACAATACTGCAGTATACAATTAGGAAAATTGGAGGGCCCATTGGCTTGGAAGAGAGAAAGGGCTTCTAGGCCTCCAAGCTTTTGAGGATGACAGCTTGCCCCAGCCTCAGGGTAAGGACCACTGGAATGGTCCAGAAGAAGATGCATTCAGGAGAGGGAGAAAGGGAGAGGGAGAGAGGGAGAGAGACAAATAGAGAGAGACACAGGGAGGGTTTGGTTTAGCTAAGTAAGAAAAGACATGGAGATCCTAACCTGTATTTAACTACTATTAAAAAAGAACTAAGTACATTTTTAAGTCCAATGTGGAAGGAAGCCCATATTGTACAATACCCCTACATAAAAAACTACAAAGTAGGCCGGGCACGGTGGCTCACGCCTGTAATCCCAGCACTTTGGGAGGCTGAGGTGGGTGGATCACGAGGTCAGCAGATCGAGACTGTCCTGGCTAACGCAGTGAAACCCCGTCTCTACTAAAAATACAAAAAATTAGCCGGCCGTGGTGGCGAGTGCCTGTAGTCCCTGCTATTCAGGAGGCTGAGGCAGGAGAATGACGTGAACCTGGGAGGTGGAGCTTGCAGTGAGCCGAGATCACGCCACTGCACTCCAGCCTGGGGGACAGAGCGAGAGTCCATCTCAAAAAAAAAAAAAAAACTACAAAGTATTATTGAGAGAAATTAAAGATATCCTACAGGGATATATAGATCATGCTCACAGATTGGAAAACTATTGTAAAGATGTCAGCTATTCCCAAATTAACCCTTTGGTTCACTACAATCTCCAATATAAAATCCCACCAGGTTTTTTCTTACGGAAATTGACAACCAATTCTAAAATCTATGTAGCAATTTAAAAAGGCTAAGGAAATTTAGCTGATCTTGAAAAACAAGCTGACACTCAACTCATTACAAAGGTACACTGATTAAGACTATATAAGTATGTAAGAGCTTAAAAATAGACCTGGCTGGGCACAGTGGTTCACACCTGTAATCCCAGCACTTTGGGAAGCTGAGGCGGGAGGATCGCTTGAGGCCAGGAGTTCAAGACAAGCCTGAGCAACACAGTAAGACATCGTCTCCACACACACGCACACACACACACACACAACTGGCCAGGTGTGATGGCGCCTGCAGTCCCATCTACTCAACTCAGGAGGCTGAAATGGGATGATCCCTTGAGCCCAGGAGTTTGCGTCTGCACTGAGCTATGATCGTGCCACTGTAGTCCAGCCTGGATGACAGAGCGAGACCTTGTCTCAATTCCCAAAGAAACACAAAGAGGCAGTTAGACCAATTAAATAAAATAGAATCCAGAACTAGATATACAAGGTCACATGATTTGTGGCAAAGATAACTCTGGAAAAATGGATCCTATTTACTAAATGCACATATATATATATATATATCTCTACTTATTTGCATATTTATACATAATAAAATGTTTATATAAGCAAAACACATGTTTAGAAAAATGTGCACCAAACCATTATGAGTTATTTCTAAGGGGCAAGGGAACAAGAAAAGTGTGCATCATAAAAATTTCTTGGCTGGGCGTGGTGGCTCACGCCTGTAATCCCAACACTTTGGGAGGCTGAGGTGGGCAGATCACCTGAGGTCAGGAGTTCAAGACCAGCCTGGTTAACATGGCGAAACTCTGCCTCTACTAAAAAATACAAAAATCAGCCAGGCGTGGTGGCACGTGCCTGTAATCCCAGCTACTCGGGAGGCTGAGGCAGGAGAATCACCTGAACCTGGGAAATGGAGGCTGTGGTGAGCCGAGATCGCGCCATTGCACTCCAGCCTGGACAACACGAGTGAAACTCCGTCTCAGAAAAAGAAAAATTAAAAAATTTTAAAAATTAGCTGGGCGTGGTGATGTACACCTGTAGTCCCAGCTACTCAGGAGGCTGAGGTGGGAGAATCACTTGACCCCGGAAGGTCAAGGCTACGGTGAGCCATGATCGTGCCACTGTACTACAGCCTGAATGACAGAACAAGACCCTGTCTCTAAAGAAAGAAAGAAAGAAAATGAAACCCACAATTTCTAGGTGTACCATTCAGTGGTTTTTAGTATATTCACAGTGTTGTGTAACCACCAGAATTACCAGAAAATTCCCATCATCCCAGAAAGACACCTTTTGGTAGTCACTCTCCATTCTCCCCTTTTTCATAACCGGGCAATCACTAATCTACGTTCTACCTCTATGGATTGCCTGTTCTGAGAGGTATAAATGGAGTCACACAATACAGCCTTTTGTGTCTGGCTGCTTCCACTTAGCATAATGTTTTCAAGGCCCACCCATGTTGTAGCATGTATCAGTACTTCATTTTTTTTTTTTTTTTTTTTTTTTTGAGATGGAGTCTCATTCTTTCGCCAGGCTGGAGCGCAGTGGCGTGATCTCGGCTCACTGCAACCTCCGCCTCCCGGGTTCCAGCGAATATGCTGCCTCAGCCTCCTGAGCAGCTGGGATTACAGGGGCCCACCACCATGCCTGGCTAATTTTTGTATTTTTAGTAGAGACAGGGCTTCACCAAGTTGGCCAGGATGGTCTCGATCTCTTGATCTCGTGATCCACCCGCCTCGGCCTCCCACAGGTGTGAGCCACCGCACCCGGCAGTAAGTACTTCATTCTTCTTTATGGCTGAGAATAATATTTCACTGTATGTAGGCACCACATTTTACTTATTAATTAGCTGGTGAACATTTGGGTTGATTCTACCTTTTAGAATAGTGTTGTTATAAATGTCCACATACTAGTTTTTGTCTGAATGCTTTTGTTATTTTGAATACAGCAGGAGCAAAACTGCCAGATCATATGGTAATTTTATGTCAAATTATTTTCCAAAAAAATTAGAAAAATATTTCCAAATATTCTTGGAATTCCAAAACATTCTGAAAATAATGATGTTGAACATTTTTTCATGTGCTAATTGGCCATTCGTATATTTTCTTTAAGATGATGTCTAATTCAAATCTTTTCCCCATTTTTAAATTGAGTTGTATTTTTATGTTGGATTGTGAGAATTTATTTATTTTATTTTTTTTTTGAGACAGAGCCTTGCTCACTTGAACTCCTGATTTCAAGTGATCCAGCCACCTCAGCCTTCCAAAGTACTGGGATTACAGGCATAAGCCACCATGCCTGGCAGGGTTTTTAAGTCTTAAATAAGACTGCTACAAAATTAGATACTGATATAATCGTAAGGTGCTTGTAATTAGGTTGAGACTAAAGGAAACAGGGAGATAAACAAGGCGTCCTAAAAAGTAGTTCTATGAGAGGAACCAGCAGTCTATGCTAATTAATAATTTTTAAAAATCTTCTTAAAAGATCTCTGCCATCAGTGCCATTCCTCATATGGATTCCTTTCCCAGACTTCAAACCCCGCATGACTAAAACAGACTGTCACTGCTATGATCTTACGGGATTTCATCTCTTTCAAACTCTCATTACATTTTCATTAGTAGAGGCATAATGTAAAACCATTACACATTTCTGGGACCATCATCAATAATGAACGCTAACAAAGAGTACCTCACAAGCAAATGCAGTACATGAAGTCTACACGCCCATCAGCTGCAGAGCTCACGCCATACAGCCAGCCAGAAGAGATGCTTGTCGTACTGAAGACTATGAACTACAAGTACTGACTCCACATCATTTCTGTCTTACGCCACACCTAATATTTTAGCGAGCATCTATCTCATCATCTTCCCCTTTTATTTAATCATTAAGTACTAAATATATCTTAATATATTTATTCCTAAATATATCTTCTAACATCTAAATCTATCTCTTCCCTTCCATCAGCATTTTCTGGTATTACTCTAATATAAGCAATCTTCTTTTCCCTTCCTCCCTCCCTGTATTATTCTCATACAAGCAATCCTCCCCTCCCCTCCCCTCCTGTTCTTTTCTCTTCTCTTCTTTTTGAGACAGAGTGAGTCTCTCTCTGTTGCCCAGGCTAGAGTGCAGTGGCGAGAACACAGCTCACTGCAACCTCTGCCCCCAGGGCTCAAGCAACCCTCCTGCCTCAGCCTTCAGAGTAGCCAGGACCACAGGCATGCCCCATCACGACTGGCTAATTTTTACATTTTTTGTAGAGACGGGGTTTTGCCATGTTGCCCAGGCTGCTCTCAAATTCCTGATCTTAAGCAATCTGCCTGCTTCGGCCTCCCAAAGTGTTAGGATTATAGGCTTAAGCCACCATGCCTGGCCTCAGTCGTTATCTTTCATCAGAAGCAATGCAAAGACTCCGAAAGGCCTGCAATCCAACTTGGATGATGTTTAAAAAAAAAACAAAAACAAAAACAAAACAGTAAGTTAAGCCAAAAATCTGGAAATCATATTGGATTTCTCCAATTCCTGACTTCTTATCATCAGGAACTGTGCTCTTTAGGTGCTGGTAATACAACAATCTCTACCTTCAAAGAGTTTAAAATACAGTAACAGAGGCCGGGCATTGCTGTCTCATGCCTGAAATCCCAGCACTTTTGGAGGCCCAGGCAGGACGATAAGCTTGAGCCCAGGAATTAGAGACCACCTGGGTAAGATGGTAAGACCCCATCTTTGTAAAAAAAAATAATAATAATAAAAATAGCAATGGAGACAAACAGGGTACTCTGGGAACATGAGAGATTCATGGAAGACAGAACAACAACGTTGGATCTTTTTTTTTTTTTTTTTGTTTTGAGATGGAGTCTCACTCTGTTGCCCAGGCTGCCTGCCACCACACCTGGCTAACTTTTCTAATTTTTGTATTTTTACTAAAGATGGGTTTTCACCATGTTGGCCAGGCTGGTTTTGAACTCCTGACCTCAAGAGATCCACCCATCTCGGCCTCCCAAAGAGCTGGGATTACAGGTGTGAGCCACTGTGCCTGGCCAAAGTTGGATCTTAAAGAATGAAGGAGAAAACCAGCAGATCAAAGATGAGCAAGATATTCCAGGCAGAAGGAAAAGCATAAACAAAAACATGGCGCTGAAAAATATCATCGTATATGCAGACTACTGGCTCTTCAGCATGCCAAAGCACAGGACAGGGAGTGAAGAAAGGCAAAGCTGGAGCTGGAGGAGGAGGAAAGATTAGGCCAAAGAACGAGAAGTAAAATATCAGCGCCTGTCTTGATATAAAACATTGCCTCTACCTCATAAAAGGTCCATGTTTCCCCCTCGGTCTTGCTGAGACATGAATTCAAGACCCTGTCCCACAATATGGCACCTCATACACACCACCAATTGCTTAGAGGAGAAAAGATGAATCTAAGGTACCATCCGGCCATTACATATAGGCTTAGTTTGAATGTTACAAAATAAAGTAGTTCTACATTTGAAGTCTATTTATAATTTTGACTCTTTCAGTTAAAAAGCAAGCGGGCAAATTCATACAATATTTAGAATGATACATTATCTCTTCTTGAGCACATTAATGTTTTCCTAGGAAACCCAACATAAATTTTTGAAAGGCTACAGCACTGTGAAGGGCATTAGAGGGGGCAAAGTCAATCTTCACTATCACTAGGGCCATCATTTAACCCACATCTCTCTGTAATTGTGTACTAGGTGCTCCCTCTGGGAGGGGAGGCTTATCTTGGCAATGTGACTCATTGTGCCCTATAAATGCCATACTAAATTCCCAAGCGCTGTCTCCTTATTCATATAGATACTGGTATTAAAATTTTAGGGGAGCAGAAAAGGTTTTGCAAATATGATGAAAGGTATTAAGACCTCTCTGCCTTAAAACTGTGCTTTCATACAAAGCAGCATACCATTTTAGGGGAAATTTTAGACTCCCTGAAGCACATCTATGGACTCCAATTTAAGACCCCTTATCTGGCTCCATCAGGGTCTGGCTTAAATTCCACTGTATTCAATCTTCCTCTCTTATTTCTCCTGAACTCCTAGACAGCACTGAGTCTGGGCCACACAAAGTATCACAATATCTATTTTGTACCATACTTCTAATTTTTTCACATGTATTAGTCATCTTCTCAACGACACCATAAATACTTCAAGGGAGAAAACATGCCTTCAACTTCTTTGTTATCCCCCAGGTAATGCCTAACATATGCTGAGCAAAGAGTAATGCTCAATAAATGCTTGGATGATAGGAAAGTTGGTCCCATCTTTGATATAAAAGCTCTAAACATCAAGTACTGTGAGGTAGCACTCTTCATTCATCTCTGTATTTCCATACCTCCGAGCTGCACCTGTGTCTTCACTGTTCAAGGTCACACAGCACTGGTGCTAAAGACAATTCCAACCCCAAACAGAGTGACTGAAGTCACACTGTCCCATCAATCCAGAAAATCCAGAATGCTCTCCCAATTCTGCCCATCTGAATCCTTCTTGTTACTTCTAAACTCACAGGATTTATCTGTTACTCCTTGCTATAAAACATACAGGAAATAGTGTGGATCTGCCTTATATCCCTAACTATAAGCTCCTTGAGACTAAGGATATATTTTTATAATATTTTTGTTGCACTGGTTTCTTTTCTCAGCCACACTCTTCCCATGTGCCTCATAGGATTCAATACATATTATATTAATATAATGAAATGTTATGTATAGTTACATTAATATAGGTTGGGTGCAGTGGCTGAGGCCTATAATCCCAGCACTTTGGGAGGCCGAGGTAGGTGGATTGTTTGAGCCCAGGAGTTCAAGACTAGCCTGGGCAACATAGTGAGATTCTATCTCTATAAAAAATACAAAAATTGTTCAGGAGTGGTTGCGCATGCCTGTAGTCCCAGCTACTCGGGAGGCTGAGGTAGGAGGATCCCTAGAGCCTGGGAGGTGGAGGTTGTAGTGAGCCAAGTTTGCACCACTGTCCTCCAGCCTGGATGACCGAGACCCTAACTCAAGGAAAAAAAAAAAAAATATATATATATATATATATATACACACACACACACACAGACACACACACACACACACACACACACATATATATGTAATTAACACTGAAGTCTTTGGAAACTTAGTAAGGCTGGCCCAGTTCTTGAACCTGGGGTCTTTTCCATTGAATAGCTGTCACTTCTCTTTCTGCATCTTTGCATACTTTGCCCACATAGATGAAACATTATTTTCTTTTCCTTATGATTTTTCGTAGAGATGAGGTCTTGCTATGTTGCCCAGACTGGTCTCAAATTTCTGGGCTCCAGTGATCCACCCAAAGTGCTGGGATTATAGGCATGAGCCACCATTCCCGGACAGAATATCCCTTTTTTTTTTTTTTTTTGAGACGGAGTCTCGCTCTGTCACCCAGGCTGGAGTGCTGTGGCCGGATCTCAGCTCACTGCAAGCTCTGCCTCCTGGGTTTACGCCATTCTTCTGCCTCAGCCTCCCGAGTAGCTGGGACTACAGGCGCCCGCCACCTCGCCTGACCAGTTTTTTGTATTTTTTAGTAGAGACGAGGTTTCACTGGGTTAGCCAGGATGGTCTCGATCTCCTGACCTCGTGATCCACCCGTCTCAGCCTCCCAAAGTGCTGGGATTACAGGCTTGAGCCACCGCGCCCAGCCAGAACATTCTTTATGTGCAATATAATATGTATCATAACCTGCCATTCTTGACCTGCAAGTCTCTCTAACGACGAAATATATGTTTTCCAACTTCTACTACAAACAAAGAAGACAGACATTCACTGAAGGTCTGAACAGGACTGAATAATCTCAGAGCATAACCAAAGCTCAGTTTAGGATATATCATAAATGGTCCAAACACACAAAATTCAAAACATAACAACACCTTTCTACGTTCTAGCAGAGGCCTTTTGTTACTGAGTCATGGTCCCCCCAAGCTACCTAAGCTGATCTAAGGAATCCTTGGCTGCTTTTCAACTCAAGTCCTTTACTTCCTTCAAGATGTAACCATATGTCTTTACAAAGCCTTCCCTGATTAAGCCCTACTTTACTTCACAACTACCTTTTTTTTTTTTTTTTTTCCGAGATGGAGTTTCACTCTGTCATCCAGGCTGGAGTGCAGTGGTACGATCTTGGCTCACTGCAACCTCCGCCTCCCGAGTTCAAGCAATTCTCCTGCCTCAGCCTTCTAAGTAGCTGGGATTACAGGTGTGCACCATCACACTTGGCTAATTTTTTTTTTTAAATACTTTTGGTAGAAATGGTGTTTCACCATGGTGTTGGCCAAGCTGGTCTGGAACTCCTGACTTTAAGTGATTCGCCCGCTTCGGCCTCCCAAACTGTCAGGATTACAAGCATAAGCCACCACGCCTGGCCCATTTTTTTTTCTTTGTATAGACAGTCCCCAACTTATGATGGTTCCACTTAACAATATTTTGACTTTACCATGGGTTTATCAGAGTATTAAATGCAATTTCGACTGGGCGCAGTGGATCATGCCTGTAATCCCAGCACTTTGGGAGGCTGAGGCGGGTGGATCACAGGGTCAAGAGATGGAGACCATCCTTGCCAACATGGTGAAACCCAGTCTCTACTAATACAAAAATTAGCTGGGCATGGTGGTGCATGCCTGTAGTCCCAGCTACTCGGGAGGCTGAGGCAGGAGAATCACTTGAATCCGGGAGGCGGAAGTTGCAGTGAGCTGAGATCGCACCACCGCACTCCAGCCTGGCGACAGAGCAAGACTCCATCTCAAAAAAAAAAAAAAATGCATTTTCAACTTATGATAGGTTTATAGGAATGTGCCCCCATCATAAATTGAGGGGCTCTATATTCTACAATACCTACTAAAGAACTGTACTTTACCATGGCTTTCTTGATATTTGTTTAGTTTGAGCAACTAAGCAATTGGCTCTTTTATGTTTAGGGTATGTTTAACTAGTAAGTATAGAATCAGCAATCTAATAAATTCATAGTCACACTCTGTTTGATAGAAGACAAGACAGAAATGTAAGATTATTATAATCTCTGTTTCAGGAGTCTGTTATGCAGTTGGGGAGATTATATAACATCGAGGTCCTCAAACTTTGCTGCCTAGAAGCACATTACAACCCGTAACAATTAAATTAGAATCCTTAATAAAGGTAGGACCCAGGCGTTATATCTGGTTAAATGTAAAAGGGTATAATTCTGCTGTAATCGATTTAATCTTATTCTTGGTCTCTCTCATACCCGAAGCCCATACATACTCTGGCACAATGAACAGGCAGAGGTAAGATGATTTAGACATTTCAGTAACTGCAAGGTAAATCACTTCATCCACTGAATATTTACAATCACTTCAGTAATATCCCAAACTTTGCTGATTCTTGGTAAGTCACCAATAACAAAGAATCACAGCAGGCAACATGAATTAAAATGGCTACTGTTTACTTAGGGAACTATTTCTGTAACCTTCCTGAAAGACTGGAGGTCCAAGACGGAGAAGAACCCGCTCACCAAAGCCATATCAACAGTTAAGCTAAGTTTTCCTGTAAAGTTGTATTTACCTATCTTTTTGCCAGAACATAATCTGAATGAGTCACGCAGATCCTCTAACATCTGTCACTAAGGAATTACTGTGTCGTATAATTTATATACCCAAAGGCTTATCTGCTTATTAAGTCATCTCTTCAAAAACCTCCATTTTGTGAAGATCAGAAAGGCAGGCTCATGTACAGAAAAATTTTACAAGGAAGAAGAAAAGGGTAGTATCAGGTAGCACAAAGTTCCCATTTGTCCCTTATTAACTGTAGTCCACTTCCGTTATTTATTTGCTCTTTCAAAATCTCCAAATGAGAAACCAATACTATGGCTTAGCAGCTGTGTAATCCTCCATCCTCAAATCTCTGTAATGTAATGTCGCTAACAGGAAAGTGATGAGGCATTGCGGAGGATTAAACTTTTTTCATTACTGAAACTACCAACATTTTAAAACTGGGCTAAGTCTTTTTGTTAAGTGAAGAACAAGTTGGGAAAGTCAATACACAATATACAGATTTACTCAATATTGAGTAAATCTGTCACAGTCTCACCATGAGAAGCAAGTAAGGTCATCCAATTTTATCAAATAATTTGCATTTCAGAGTTACGAAAAATAGTCAAAGAACATCAGTTACTTCACTACAAGTGGCTTAAAACAGTGTACGCTTCTTAGTCTTTCACTTACATTAAAAATTTTTCACCAAAAAAGAAAAAAACCCTCAAAAAATGTTATTAAACTCCCACCACCAAACTTGACTTACTTGGAGACAAGGAACATAATTTATGTTCTTCATTCTTAATCTTGGAGTCACCTCTGCTCTCACTTTCTATTCATACTCCACAAGTTTTGTAATCTGTTTTCATGCCATGTCAAAAGATGTAGCCTTACAATTACACAGTTCTTCCAACAGAAAGGTTGTCCAGTGGTCAGAGAGGTCTCAAGTGACAACTGATAGGCATCCTCAAAGGTTACTTATCTGCACTTCTAAAAACAGAGCCTCTAATAGCAATGACTGACTAAATAAGCAAAAACTGAAACAAAAACAAGAGCCATAACGAAAACACTTAAGAATTTTAGTTCTCAGAAAACAGACCTTTAGGGCTCTAAAATAAGTAAAGTAAAATGGAAATTTCAAAAGTTCCATCATGGCTGGGCATGGTGGCTCACGCCTGTAACCTTAGCATTTTGGGAGGCGGGGACAGGTGATCACTTGAGCCCAGGATTTTGTGACCAGCCTGGGCAGCATGGCAAAACTGCATCTCTACAAAAAAAATACAAAAGTTAGGTGAGTGTGGTGGTGCATGCCTGTGGCTCCAGCTACTCGAGAGGCTGAGATGGGAGGATCATTTGAGCCCAGGAGGTAAAGGCTACAGTGAGTCATGTGCCACTGCACTCCAGTCTGGCCAAAAGAGTGAAACCCTGTCTCAAAAAAAAATAAGGCCCATCATGAAGAAATAAGGGAAAAGTCAACAAACTGAAAATTAAAAGTAAAATGTCTCTTTCCCTTATTATTATCTTTTAATGAGGGTCACACTCTGTCACCCAGGGGCTACAGTGCAGTGGCATAATCATAACTCATTACAGCCTGAAAACTCTGGGCTCAGCAGATCCTCCCACCTCAGCCTCTTGAGTTGCTGGGATTATAGTCATGAGCCACTGCACCACTGCACCTGGCTTTTCCTCTTATTTTTAACAGCTCAAAGTTAACAAAAGACTGAAGAATGTTCTTTGTTCCACATCTAGAGGATCTTTTCATCTCATCTAAGACATTAGATCAAGTTTGTCTGATCACAACTTTGGCATAATATATTGTTTAAAAGCCAACTCAGATTTATTTATTTTTTATTTTTATTTACTTTTTTTGAGACGAGTCTAGCTCTGTCACCCAGGCTGGAGTGCAGTGGCGTGATCTCAGCTCACTGCAACCTCCGCCTCCCAAGTCCAAGGAATTCTCCTGCCTCAGCCTCCGGGGTAGCTAAGATTACAGGTGTGCGCCACTACGCCCGGCTAATTTTTTTTTTTTAATTTTTAGCAGAGATGGGGTCTCACCGTGTTGCCCAGGCTGGTCTCAAATTCCTGACCTCAAATTATCTGCCTGCCTCGGCCTCCCAAAGTGCTGGGTTTACAGGCGTGAGCCACTGCACCCAGTCAATTCAGATTAAATAGCTTTATGTCTTGCTGTCATGGCCTCCATACCTTACAATGTATTTCTGTATTTAGGACATGTGACATTTTAATGAAGATTCACCGAACATTCTGTGCTCTTATGTAAGAAGTCTTAAAGAAAGAACAGATTACTAAGCTTTTACTCCTGAGGACCAATCCACATCAAACAAAAATATAAAAATAGCACTTTTTTTTTTTTTTTTTTTAAGACAAGGTCTTACTCTATTACCCAGGCTGGAGGTCAGTGGCACAATCTTGGCTTACTGCAGCCTTGACCTCCCAGGCTTAGGTGATCCTCCCGCCCCAGTCTCCTGAGTAACTAGGACCACAGATTACTCCCAGTTAATTTTCATATTTTTTGTAGAGACGAAGTCTCACTCACCATGTTGTCCAGGCTGGTCTTGAGCTCCTGGACTTGGGCAATCTACCTGCCTCGGCCTCCCAAAGTGCTGGGAATACAGGAGTGAGCCACTGCACCCGGTCAATGTTTTCTTTTGTTCTGTTTTGTGACTGAGTCTCACTCTGTTGCCCAGGCTGGAGTGCAGCAGCACGATCTCAGCTCCTAGGTTCTGCAATCTGGGTTCAAGCGATTCTCCTGCCTCAGTCACCTGAGTGGTTGGGATTACAGGAACCCACCACCATGCATGGCTAATTTTTCTATTTTTATCTATTTTATTTTATTTATTTATTTATTTATTTCTCCCGGGTTCCAGCAATTCTCCTGCCTCAGCCTCCTGAGTAGCTGGGACTACAGGCGTGCACCACCATGCCCGGCTAATTTTTGTATTTTTAGTAGAGACAGGGTTTCACCATGTTGGTGAGGCTGGTCTTGAACTCTGGACCTCAGGTGATCTGCCCATCTTGGCCTCCCAGTGTTGGGATTACAAGCATGAGCCACCACGTCCAGCCTCAATTTTGTATTTTTGAGACAGGGTTTTGCCATGTCACCGGGCTGGAGCTTCTTTTTTTTTTTTTTTTTTTTTTTTAGAGTCTCGCTCTGTCACCCAGGCTGGAGTGCAGCGGCATGATCTCGGCTCACTGCAAGTTCCGCCTCCCGGGTTCACGCCATTCTCCTGCCTTAGCCTCCTGAGTAGCTGGGACTACAGGCGACAGCCACCACGCCCGGCTAATTTCTTGTATTTTTAGTAGAGACGGGCTTTCACAGTGTTAGCCAGGATGGTCTCGATCTCCTGGTCTTATGATCCGCCCACCTTGGCCTCCCAAAGTGCTGGGACTACAGGCGTGAGCCACCACGCCCGGCTGAGCCTCTCTTAATAATTACTGTCATGATGAAGAGCAGGCTTTCACTAAAAGAAAAAGAGCTGTTTTGGATAATATCTTACTTACAACTTATCATATTAGAAGAATAACATCTACAAGTAGCCTCGGAATCATTCTAACGATCTAAATTGTTTTTAATACAAAATATCTGTGTTGCTGAGAGTATCTATCTCTTTGGCTTCACTGACATAAAATGCAAAGGAGTAATTTCAAGGGCTCAAAAATATAAAACTAGCTGGGATAAACCATGAGTTAAATATGCACAAAGAAGCAGAGAGCTATGTCTTGTTATTGTTTTTAAATAAATGAAGGCAGACGGGTTGCATCTGCTTGTGTAGAAGCAGCAGAGATGTACAGACCCACCCCTTCCCCATCTTGGCACTGTGCCCAGAAACAGTTGGGTGGGGCCTGAGCCCTCGTGGTTCAGGCGGTACACAGGGAGATGCCCATGGTTCAGGGCCCCAGTCAGGGGGTTTGTGGCCTGAGCATGTTGCCTTAGCTTGCTATGACAAATTGGATAGTAACAATAGGTAACCCTTATGTAATTCTTATCATGTGCCCTTCTAAAGACTTCACTTAAATTAATCTATTTAAACCTCACAACAATGCTATGAGAGGATTATTATTATTTCCACTCCACAGACATGGAAACCAAAACAAGTAAATAAGATAAGTAGTTTTCCCAAAGTAATAAAGCTGGGATTCAAACCCAGGCAGTTTGCCTCCAGGGTCCACATTTTTACCAATTATGCTGTCCTGCCTCTTAGGTGAAGTCCCTGATTGATTTCTGGTGCTTTTCTTTCTGTAACAGAGTGCCTTTTGAGTTAATGGCCAGAAGTATTCATAGATAGAGCATGTTATTCTTGGTGTTTTTTTCAAGCAAACACACAAAGATATATGCATTAAACTCTTCAATTAAAAAGGGAAGCAGAGAAGAAACACGTAGATAAAAGGAATATATCAAAATAAATGTAAAATAAAATACAAATATAACTTTGCTTTGGTGGTAGGAACTAAGTAAGAAACTAAGTAAAGGAATATATCAAAATAAATATAAAATAAAATGCAAACATTACTTTGGTGGTAGGAGCTAAGTAAAAATCAGGTTGACAATCGCTCAAAGAACTACTAGAAAAATTGGCTGCATCATGATGTCTTAATTTTTTTGTTTCACTTTTTTTTTGGTGGGGGCAGCGGGTCACATCAATTACAAATTATTCTGCCACCTCAAGCAATATTTTACCTTCTGAGACATAGCTGCTGCTGCGCTGAGCTCCTATGAACTTTTCCATCTGAAGAAGCTTTGGCAAAATTCCAAAGCCCATCTACATTGGTAAACTCGTCTAAGGACCCATTTTCCCTTAAGATTTATGCCAACAAACCTCTGTCATTACTTCTCAGACTTTATATATCTATCTGTCAAGAAAAAGAGCTGTTTTGGATAATACACTAATTACAACTCATATTAGAAAAACATCTACAAGTAGCCTTAGAACGATTCTGACAACTTAAATCATTGTTAATACAAAATATCTGTCATGTTGGGAGTATCCATCCCTTTGGCTCCACTGACTAAAACACACAAAGGCTCCACTGACATTTTGTAACTTCGAGGGCTCAAAAATATACAACTAGCTGGGATCAACCAGCTGGTTTTATATTTTTGAGCCCTCGATGTTACAAAATGGAAACAGGTCACTGCTTTAGACCCTTATAACCAAATGCCTCTCAGATCACTATTAACCTAAAATAAGAAAATGGACTGTGTTGAAGAAATTACACAGAAGCAATTTTCCACCCAACACGATGAGGAAGATCCACAAAAAATACGTTTCAGAGTATAACACAGTAAACATCCACACCCACATATACAGCAGGCAGATTTCCCAAAACACTACTTACTCTTACTAAATTGATTTTAGCTGCAACCCACTTCATTAATTTCAGATCATCTCCTTTGTGTCAGCTCCCACAATATGAAAACTATTCTAACAAATTATTAACCTAAAAGCTTCCAAGAGATAGTTTTTAAATATCCTAGATTAAACAAACAAAAACCTATTCTAAAATCAGAAGCTTCATGTCAAAAGAAAATGACAAAGATTAATTTTATTCAAAATACTTAAATATTACAATAGACATTAGATGACATTTCCTCCAATAATCTTTTATGTAACCTAAAAGCAAATCTTTCACAGAAGTATTTAGCATGTGACGAAGGAGAAAGTAAAATACAAGCCTTACCACAGTGGACTTGCTCTGCCCTTTCCAGGAGACAGACTTACTTCCAACGTAGCAACACAAGCCCAGGAAATGAAAGAGAATGAGGAGGGAGGGAGCAAGGATGACTCAGGGAGAATCACAGCACATGAACCAGTCTGTGCCCTCACTGGGCTGCAGGGCAAATAAAAGTCAGAACTGAAACTAAGAGGAAACGGTGATCAGGCTTAAGGAGAAGGAAAGAAAACCCACGCTCTTCAGAGACACATGTGAAAACCTGCATTTGTAAAAATGTAACATTTCACAAAACACGTTCACATCATTATTTTGTGGGATAGAGAAGCTATTCTTCTCTTTTTGTAGTTGAAACTGAGGTTCAGAGAGGTTAAACGAATCCTTCCAAAACACAGGGCTAGTATTTGGCAGAGCTGGGGCAAGAAACAAATCTTGTGATTTCTAATCCTTTTCTCAATTCATCATTCGCTGAAAAAAGGCAGAGTGAAAAAAACAACAAGGTAGAAAGAGAAAACAGGCTGGGCAAGGTGGTGCATGCCTGTAATCCCAGCATTTTGGGAGGCCAAGGAGGGAGGATTGCTTGAAGCCAGGAGTTTGAGACCAGCTTGGGCAACACAGTGAAACCTTCTCTCTGCAAAAAATAAGCCAAGTGTGGTAGTGCATGCACACTTGTGGTCCCAGCTACTAGGGAGGCTGAGGTGGGAGGATCACAAGCCCAGGAAGTTGAGGCTGCAGTGAGCCATGATCATGCCACTGTACTCCAGCCAGGGCAACAAGGCAAGACACTGTCTCTAAGTCCTAGACATTTCTGCTAATAATTCAGAAAACAAAATATTATTTTTCTCCTTCAAATCTGTATGTCCAAAGCCTGCCTGTTCCTAACTGACAATGTGCTATCACTCCATTAATCCAACAGATTATGGCTGCTGGCACCACCTCCTCTGCTGCAGGTTTTCAAAAGCAGCTGCACTTTGAGAAATAGGCAGTTTGTTTCACTTGATGTTGTGTTCCAGTGACTAAAGACAAATACATTCCCCGTGGAAATCATACCACAGGCTTTATATAACAGACAAGCAGTATCATGTGGTCAAATGATTCTCTTCTGGAAGGGTTTTAAGAGCTGTCAATGTAATGTTCAACACGAAGTATCTTAAGGAGATTCACGTTGACAGCTTATGTCACCGGATACATTTTCACCAATTGGCATTTAAAAAAAAAGCAGTATCCGCCAGGCACAGTGGCTCACGTCTGTAATCCCAGCACTTTGGGAGGCCGAGGTAGGCGAATCACAAGGTCAGGAGATTGAGACCATCCTGGCTAACATGGTGAAACCCTGTCTCTACTAAAAATACAAAAAATTAGCCGGGCGTGGTGGTGGGCGCCTGTAGTCCCAGCTACTTGGGAGGCTGAGGCAGGAGAATAGCATGAACCTGGGAGGCGGAGCTTGCAGTGAGCTGAGATCATGCCACTGCACTCTAGCCTGGGCGACAGAGCAAGATTCCATCTCAAAAAAAAAAAAAAAAAAGCAGTTTCTTGGTTGTTTTTTTTGGTTTTTTTGTTTGTTTGTTTGTTTGTTTTGGAGACAGAGTTTCACTCTTGTTTCCCAGGCTGAAGTGCAATGGCGTGATCTCGGCTCACTGAAATCTCTGCCTCCCTAGTTCAAGCAATTCTCCTGCCTTAGCCTCCCAAGTAGCTAAGATTACAGGTGCTTGCCATCACACCCAGATAATTTTTGTATTTTTAGTAGAGATGGGGTCTCACCATGTTGGCCAGGATAGTCTCAAACTCCTGACCTCAGGTGATCTGCCCGCCTCGGCCTCCCGAAATGCTGGGATTATAGGCATGAGCCACCATACCCAGCCTAATATCTTAGTTTTAAACACAAGCAAACGGAGAGCTTAGACTGAACAATGTGAAATATAGATTGGACATTCAAATTTAGAGATAAAACACATTGGAAATATTAATGAAGGCCAGGTGCAGTGGCTCACGCCTGTAATCCCAGCACTTTGGGAGGCCTAGGTGGGTGGATCACCTGAGGTCAGGAGTTTGAGACCAGCCTGCCAACATGGCGAAACTCTATCTCTACTAAAAATACAAAAAGTAGCTGGTCATAGTGGCGCACACCTGTAAACTCAGCTACTCAGGAGGCTGAGGCACAAGAATAGCTTGAACCTGGGAGGCAGAGGTTGCAGTGGGCTGCAATTGTGCCACTGCACTCAAGCCAGGATGACAGAGCAAGACTGTTCTAAAAAAAAAAAAAAAAAAAGAAGTATTAATGAACTAGTTATCCAGGCAGTAGATCTTTTCTTTTTGCACAGATACTGGAGTTGAATAATATACTTACTTTCTCTGTAACAAATTACAATCACCAAACAAACCTGGATGTACATCGTCATAAAACTGAAAGTCGAGAAGGGAGTGCATAATATTCCCTGAATTTTTCTTCCTTTGTTGTAAAGCACCATATGGGATAAGTGACAGTTAACCTGGGATGTCTCCTGGCTATCACACAAACCATACACTACACTGGCAAACGGTTTTAAAAAGTATTAAAGTAGGAAGACAACAATAACAATAAATTGTCACAATTCTTATTTTTAAGAACAGCTCAAAAAATATTTTTATTTTCCTAAGACAAATGCTCAGGATTTTCTTCAGTAAGCATTTGCCAAGCACATAAACCTAGTACGTTCGATACTAGTATCCATAGTAATTAAATTTACACATTTTAAAAATTAACTCAAACCCTTAGATGCATAGTGGCTAAAAAACAATAATGAAACTTTATGAAAAGTACTCTCTCTACGGAATCACTGACTGTTGAGCAAATTACAACAAGTAAACTTAAAAAACATTTCTTTTTTTTTTTTTTGGGACGGAGTCTCGCTCTGTAGCCCAGGCTGGAGTGCAGTGGCGAGATCTCGACCTCGGCTCACTGCAAGCTCCACCTCCTGGGTTCACACCATTCTCCTGCCTCAGCCTCCTGAGTAGCTGGGACCACAGGCGCCCGCCACCGCACCCGGCCAATTTTTTGTATTTTTAGTAGAGACGGGGTTTCACTGTGGTCTCGATCTCCTGACCTCATGATCCGCCCACCTCAGCCTCCCAAAGTGCTGGGATTACAGGCGTGAGCCACCGCACCCGGCTTAAAAAACATTTCTAGGCCCAAAGAAAGAAAGAAAAAAACCCAGGAGCAAGAATGGAAAAGACTAAAATGATAAACAGTGAAATTAACCCAAGGAGATGAGTGAAGTCCAAATAAATGTCACTTCCTCAGTGCAGCCTCCCCTGAGTAATATAAAAACTCTGACCCCTACATCATGTGTCTCCCTGCGTTGTTGTCACAGCACGTAACTCCCTGTAGTGTATGAAGATACACTACACATCTTCACTGTGGTCTCTCTCCATTAGAGTGTCATCTATCTCGGGTCAAGGAAACGCTCTGCTGACAGCTCTCTACTGAGAACCTAGAACAGGGCACAGTATGCAGCAGGTGCTCAATACATGGCTGAATGATGAATGACTGCTTGGAACAAGACAAATTGAAATAAAAAGATAAAATACAGATACAAATGCTGGGATGGATATACTGATATTTTAAAGAATAAGAGGAGGGGCCGGGCACAGTGGCTCATGCCTGTAATCCCAGCACTTTGGGAAGCTGAGGCAGGCAGATCACAAGGTCAAGAGATTCAGACCATCCTGGTCAACATGGCGAAACCCCGTCTCTACTAAAAACACAAAAATTAGCAGGGCGTGGTGGCGGGTGCCTGTAGTTCCAGCTACTCGGGAGGCTGAGGCATGAGAACCGCTTGAACTCAGGAGGCGGAGGCTGCAGTGAGCTGAGATTGTGCCACTGTACTCCAGCCTAGCAAGAGTGAGACTCCGTCTCAAAAAAAAAAAAAAAAAAAAAGAATAAGAGGAGAGAGGGACAGAGAGAGGAATGGAGAGAAGGTTCAGTTCAGCTAAGACAGACATGAAATCCTAACCAGAAGCTATAATCAGGTCTCGAGCATATACATTTATTTGGCAAGGATTTTCATTAATGTCATTTTTAATACAGAAGGATTTCAAACAGTCTTCACTCCTTCAGGAAAGTTTAAAAAAAATATGGTTCATCCAAACTATTTAACTACTGTTAAAAAAGAAACACAGCCGGGCGTGGTGGCTCACACCTTTAATCCTAGCACTTTGGGAGGCCAAGGCAGGAAGACTGCTTCAGCTCAGGAGTTTGAGATCAGCCTGGGCAACAGAGAAAGACCCTGTCTCTTTTTATTTAAAAAAAAAATAATAAAGATTTTAAAAACAAAACCAGAAATAAGTACGTTTCAAGTACAATGTGGAAGGAAGCCCATATTGTACAATACTTCTACATTTAAAACTATCAAGTATTATTGAGAGAAATTAAAGATATCCTTTAATATCAAAGGGATATTTGACATTTTGGGCTGGATTATTTAGAAAGAAAAAAAATAGATTTTAGGACAAAAAACATTTCTAGAGACAAAGTCCATAACTGTAATAATAAAACATTCAATTCACCAAGGGTTGATAATTACAACTTTTAGTCACCTACAATTGACAGAACTAAAGGGAAAATGGAAAATCTACCACCATAGTAGCAAATCTGAACATGTCTCTCTTAGCAAATAATTAGACAAAAAAATTGGAAATGACTGAAAGATTTAAAATACATAATTATTAAGACTGATTAAATGTGAATGGACACGTACAGACCTCTGCACCAACAATTAGAGAATATATGTTCTCCTGAAACACGCATAAAAAAAAAAAATATATATATATATATATTTGTTGTTGTTGTTGTTGCTCTGTCGCCCAGGCTGGAGTGAAGTGGCGCTATCTTGGCTCACTGCAACCTCTGCCTCCTGGGTTCAAGTGATTCTCCTGCCTCGGCCTCCTGAGTAGCTGGGATTACAGGCACATGCCACCATACCCGGTTAATTTTTTGTATTTTTTTGTACAGACAGGGTTTCGTCATGTTGACCAGGCTGGTCTTGAACTCCTGACCTCAGGTGATTCACCCACCTCAGCCTCCCAAAGCACTGGGATTACAGATGTGCACCACTGCGCCCAGCCCTATATATATATATTCTTTAAAACTGATCATGATAGCAGGCCATAACTCAAGTTTCAATGCCATGATGGCCGTGCTTTCTGATGAAACAGAATTAAATTAGTAATTGAAAAGAAAATTTTTAAACCTGTAAATATTTGGAAATTAAAAAATAATTTCCAAGTAATTCAAGGGTCAAAGAACATATAAGGAAAATTTGAAAACAACCGAACAAACTGAATAATAATAATAATTACATATCAAAAAATAGGATAGAGCGCGGCACAGTGGTGGGCACCTATAGTCCCAGCCTGTGCTCCTGGCTATTCAGGACCTGAGGCAGGATCACTTGAGCCCAGGAGTTTGAGACTGAAGCCTGCATGACAGTGTCTGCTATTAGACGCTGCACTCCAGCCCAGGCAACACAGCAAGAACCCATCTCTTAAGCAAAACAACAACAACAATGAACCTAATTTTTTTTCAAGAAAATATTTTTAATATATAACAGCTCATACCCAGCCACCTTGCTGAATGATGTACTCTGCCGAATAGTCCTCCAGGTATGTCACGCCAAACTGCAGCAGTGCACTCAAAGGTTCTTGACCACGTCTTGTCAATTCCAAAAGCATGTGTCGTAGCAAAACCAGAGGCACCAAAATCTTCGATGCAAAGATGAGAGAATAAAAAAACCACACTGAAATTCTTATAATGTGTTTTATATGTTCAACTACTAGAAAATTATACTTAAATGCATCATTAAGGTATTTTATTTTCATTATATAAAGGAAATAAAACAGTAACTTCTATTAGGACTTTTGTGAATACTGCATGTAGGTTTTATACAATAGGTAGGTAGAAATAGTTATTGAAAATAATTAGGCATGTGTGTGCCTGTATGTGTGTGTGAGAAATAACATATATAGAAGGAAATTCACTGATGCATTATTGATTAATTTCTTTTTTCTCTTTTTTTTTTTTTTTTGAGATGGAGTCTTGCTCTTTCGCCTAGGCAGTGGCGCAATCTCGGCTCACTGCAGCCTCCGCCTCCCAGGTTCAAGCAATTCTCTGCTCAGCCTCCTGAGTAGCTGGGATTACAAGTGTCCACCATGACGCCTGGCTAATTTTTGTATTTTAAGTAGAGACAGGGTTTCACCATGTTGGCCAGGCTGGTCTCAAACTCCTGGCCTCAAGTGACCTGCCCACCTCAGCTTCCCAAGTGCTGGGATTATGCGCTTGTGCCACTGTGCCCAGCCTGAAGCATTATTTATAATAGCAGAAAACTAGAAAAACAACCAAACAGGGACTAGTTAAATAAATTATCATCATCCAGTAAAATATGCAGCTGTTAAAAAGACTTCGATCGCTTACTACCCAATCACCAGGATTTACTTTAAGTGAAAAAAAAGGCAAGTTATAGAAGAATACATACAGTACCATTTGTGTAATAAAAACATATACAAATATATATGTTTATATAATCCTACAGTATCTCCAGAAAAATTCGCAAGAAACTGGTAATACTGGTTGCCTAAAAGGAACTAGGTGACTGGCAACAAGGATGAGAGAAAACTTTTATTTTTCAAAGCCTATCTTTCTGTACTTTTTTGTACTTTGTACCAAGTGCTTTTATTATTTGGAAATAAGAACTTTTAAAAATTAAGAGCTATCTTGCAAAACTCATCAAAAGTCAAACATAAAAGATGCCATTACAATCTACACCTAATAACCATGTGGCTCAATACTTAAAAGTCATTAAAAATTACAACAGAAACTAACTAGAGTCCCTGTCTTCCTTTAAAAAAAAAAAATGCATATTGAAAAAAACCTAAGTATTCAGGTAGCCATCTGCATGCAGTCTGTTTTGTCTAAAACATCAAGAGGTCCATATGCCTGGAAAAGGAATGCAAAAGGAAATGAAACCAATTCCAGTTCCTTGTTAGCAGACTACCAAGGAAATAACCCAGGGATGACAAAATACTTCTGCAGGAGGACAAACAAAAAACAATGAGTTTTATATTTCAAACTAACATTCCTTGGCTTCTAAAGAAAGGAAAAGAAAGCAGCCCTGGGGGAATCTCTATCAAAATCTGAAAGGAAGAATGCAGTGAACACATAATGTCTTTACTTCTTCACATTCTAAAGGTGCTCCAGCCCAAAATATATTGAAAACTCCTTCTTAACACTGATGGAGTAGCATAGGGCTATAAGGAAGAACACATTAGGCATTTCCACAATAAGAAAACTTATACTATTACACAAACAAACAAAAAACTGTTTATATTTTGCCGTGGGTAGCAGCAGGTAAGGAGTGGCTCATGAACCAGTGGTGCTAATCTGTGTATCAACTTAAAGGTCTGGGATGTCCTGGACTTCAAAACATTCTAATTTCCCATAATAATCCATGATACTATAACATTTTAAAGTTATTCATATTTAAGCTCTATTACCTCTTGGGGAAATGAGCTGTAAATATTTTATGCTTGTTTTATACAAAATACCAGTAAGTTTTATTTGTTCCAAATTTAACTCTTTCATATATCGAAAAGCAGACACCCTAGTTTTACTACGTAAGAATCTAGTGATAAATCTGCAATTCTCTTTCACTCCTGGAAGAGCAGTGAAAAGCCTCATTCACTAGACTTCCAGTCTGAAATCCACTATTCTCTTATTCTGTTTTACATATGGCCATTGCTCCATTGCAATGCAAAGTGATCCATTTGATCACTTCAGTTCCCTTTTCTGGATCTTCCCTTTTCCAATATCTTTCTTGAAACGCAGTAACCACAGTGCAGAAACGTCATTTTTCAGGATGGACATTTTCTATGTGGTTGGTAATACGCTTCTTGGTGGTACATGCTATGTCAGATGACTCGTTTTTTTTCCCTTCATTCCTCATACAGTTATTAAATGACTACCATATACCAGGCTTACCTATTTGGCATGCTATCTTCAGGGACCTGTATGATGACGTCCAAGGCCACTGTACCATTTAGATTGTCTTTAAGCAGCTAAATCCTAAGAGGATTTACACATAATCCTACACACAAAGCTCCATGAGTTAATTCTACAACTGACCTCCATCAATTTGACATTTTACCATCCACAAGAATTTTACATAATCTGCACAACTGATTTTTTTTGGACTCTTCCCTCCCACATTATTTTTTTAAATGTTAAAACAAAACTAGATCCCCAGGCATCCACTCCTAGAAGAACCCACGATTCACATGTCTAGGTCTAAAAAGTCAGCAAACAGTTTTATCTTTGATTCTTTCTTAAAAGTCATTTCCTTACTGGATAACAGTAATCCCCACATCATATATAATTTTTTTTTCTTCAACTGTTTTTGCAATGAAATGCTAAAGTATTTTTGGCCATCAAAACAGATTACCTCCACTGGCTTACCTTTATCCATACACTTATTTAATCTCCTGACATCTCTTCAAACACTATGTGGTCTCTTTAACAGGTTAGACCTACTTAAATTCAGTGACATTATCCTTTTATTAAAGAATATATGAGCTTGCTTGGTATAGAAATGAAGGGTACTAACTTACAGCTCTGAGAGTCCCTTTCATTACAACGAATATGTATGATAACAGTGACATATTCTGCTCCACCAATCTATTTAATCCTTCTGTGACTTAACAGTTCTAATAAAAATCATATTCTACAAATTTTATCTATACCGAATTCACTGATTAGGTTTGTCTTTGATTTGTGTGCTTCAAAATACAGTGTAAGAGACAACCAGATATTATATGTCACCCAGTGTGATGCAATAGGAAACAGATAAAACCACCCAATAGGTATTCTTGCCAAAAAGATTGAACCTGAATCTGATCAGGAAGGAAATACAGACACAGAAGAATATGTTAAGTGATATCTCAGTGATATAGTCAATTAAATCCAGAAATTAGAAAATTTTTCAGGAAAAATAACTTGTAACTAAATTAAAGAGAGAAAAAAAAGAGGGAGGATAAGTCTACATATTAAAAGAGACTTCAGGCACATATTATTTACTCCATTTATTTGAAATGTCCAGAACAGACAAATTCATTAAGACAGAAAGCAGAGTCATTGTTGTTGTGGGCTGGGAGGAGCAGGAAAGGAAATGGGGAGTAACTACTAATAGGCAGAGTGACTACTAATAGGTATGGGCTTTCTTTTTTTTTCTGAAACAGTGTGGCACTGTTGTGCAGGCTGGAATACAGTGGCACCATCTCGGCTCACTGCAACCTCCACCTCCTAGGCTCAAGCCATCCTCCCACCTCGGCCTCCCAAATAGCTCAGAATACAGGTGCGCACCACCATGTCTGGCTTTTTTTTTTTTTAAGAGGCAGGGTCTTGCTATGTTGCCCAGGCTGGTCTCGAACTTCTGGGCTCAAGCCATCATCCTGCCTCGGCCTCCCAACGTGCTGGGATTACAGGTGTGAGTTACTGTACTGCATCCAGCCCTTTATAAAATATATTTCAGGCCAGGAAGGGTGGCTCATGCGTGTAATCCCAGCACTTGGTAGGACAAGGCAGGCAGATCACCTGAGGTCAGGGGTTTGAGACCAGCCTGGCCAACATGGCGAACCCTGTCTCTACTAAAAGTACAAAAATTAGCTGGGTGTAATGGTGGGCACCTGCAAGCCCAGCTACTTGGGAGGCTGAGGCAGGAGAACTGCTTGAACCCGGGAGGCAGAGGCTGCAGTGAGCCGAGATTGCACCACTGTACTCCAGGCTGGGCAACAAAGCGAGACTCCAACAACAACAACAACAACAAAAGGCTGGGCATAGTGGCTCACACTTGTAATCCCAGCAATTTGGGAGGTTGAGGTGAGTGGCAGATCACAAGGTCAGGAGTTTGAGACCAGCCTGACCGCCAACACAGTGAAACCCCATCTCTACTGAGAATACAAAAATTAGCTGGGCGTGGTAGCGGGTACCTATAATCCCAGCTACTCGGGAGGCTGAAGCAGGAGAACTGCTTGAACCTAGGAGGCGGAGGCTGCAGTGAGCCAAGATCATGCCACTGCACTTCAGCCTGGGCGACAGAGTTAGACTCCATCTCAAAAATAAATAAATAAATAAAATAAATCTATTTCAAATGTCTATATCAGAGAGAATATTTTCTCTTATTCCAAAAAGCAAACAAGGCAAATAGATATCTTAACAAATTATGTACTGATAGGCAACATACTAATATTCTATTAATAGTGACTATTTGGGAATAAGGTACCACGTGTTAAAGCTAATAGCTGCTGTTTACTGAGCTTTACTATGGTGCCTGATAATATGCTTAATAAGTACTGAACATTTATTATCTCATTTAATTCTAATAAAACTTACGAGGCTAGTATTGTTTCCCATTTCACAAATGAGAAAACTAAGATTCAGAGACCTTCCTATAACAAACCTGCACATACATGTCCCCTGAATCTAAAATAAAAGTTGAAATTTTTTTTTTTTGAGACGGAGTTTCACTCCTGTTGCCCAGGCTGGAATGCAATGGCGCAATCTTGGCTCACTGCAACCTCCGACTCCCAGGTTCAAGCGATTCTCCTGCCTCAGCCTCCTGAGTAGCTGGGACTACAGGCATGCACGACCATGCCCAGCTAATTTTGTATTTTTAGTAGAGACAGGGGTTCTCCATGTTGGTCAGGCTGGTTGTGAACTCCCAACCTCAGGTGATCCGCCCGCCTCGGCCTCCCAAAGTGCTGGGATTACAGGCATAAGCCACTGCACCCGGCCGAAATTTTTTTTTTTTTTTTTTTTTTAAAGAGAACCTGCCCATAGACACACATCCTGTCCATGGCAAAGCTAAAATCTGAAACAAGTTTGGTTATGTATCTAATATACATCAATTAGGTACATAAGGTCACATGTCTGACTCATGACAGACAATTCTGCGTAGAGGTAGGTGTCTGTAAAAGTAACAGTCCTGAATTTTCTCATCTCCAGCACTGTATCCCTCAAGGCTGCCCTTCTTTCTCATATTGCACGGAGCCACCCCATACTGCATCCCCCTACACCCTGCCTTCTCAAGGTGCTAAGCAGGTAATACAGTCTAAGATAGCAGATAGGCAATATGTACCGTGGAAAAAACAGAAGCTAGAATCAGATCTTAGTTCTAGTGTTGGTTCCAATATTTACTGGTCAAGGGATTCTAGGCAAGTCATTGAACTTTTCTTTCTGATTACCTACCTAACTAGCTAAATAATAATAAAATCTATTCTGTCTTCTGCAAAGGACGGTTGGGATGCTCAAATGGTATGTGACACGAGACACTGTGTAAGTTATAAAACATCAATGGTATTATTCATCTAAGAGAACAGGAAGGGCCGGGCGCGGTGGCTCAAGCCTGTAATCCCAGCACTTTGGGAGGCCGAGACGGGCGGATCACGAGGTCAGGAGATCGAGACCATCCTGGCTAACACGGTGAAACCCCCTCTCTACTAAAAATACAAAAAACTAGCCGGGCGTGGTGGCGGGCGCCTGTAGTCCCAGCTACTCGGGAGGCTGAGGCAGGAGAATGGCGTGAACCCGGGAGGCGGAGCTTGCTGTGAGCTGAGATCCGGCCACTGCACTCCAGCCTAGGCGACAGAGCTAGACTCCGTCTCAAAAAAAAAAAAGAGAGAACAGGAAGAGGCTACCTCCCAAGTGAAGTCTTTATTCTTCTTCCCCAAGACACAATCACGTGTTAATAAATATATAACCTTCTGGAGGTAAATGGCATGTCTAACACAGAGAAATGAAGAAATGATGGGAAAATTGGGACAGAAAGGAAGGGGCCATACTATAGGACCATAATTTTGAGCCAAGCAGAACCTTGCAGCATTAATCAAAAAACCAGTTATTTAACCAAAAATATCCACTTAACATAGATTTGCGCATTAAAGTACGAGCTCTAACAGTTTTCTGCTGCATGATGCTAGCAATTCCTCCTATATCTTATCATTAACACACTAAAATCTTTTAAGAGAAAAGATCATTGTGATGATACCTTATTCCAGCCGCTGGCATGAACTGTGGTCTCCAGTGTACATTCCCGAAATGCCTGATATGTCACTGGCCTGTAGAGATTTTTTTAAAAGTCTGTGTCACAAAGAAAGAAAATTCTATATTTCCAGATGAATAAATAAACAGTCACTACTCTGTTGAACTTTTTGCTAAAGTGACAAGGATTATTCAACATACTGTTTTGTACAAGATGTGGCTTTTCACACTGGTATGCACTTTTTTCAAGCATTCTATAAGCTGTGATGCATGCTTGGGAAATAGTTAATAACATAACAAGATAAATGTATATTCTAGTAATTTTTTTTGTAACTGCTTGGAACTTATAGGATAAGATTTTTATGCTGCAAAGAAATACTTGAATTATTAATACAGGATAAAATAATAACAAATAAAAATGATCTCATAAGTACAATGAAAACCGGAATTTTAACTTTTCTTAAAGGCAAAAAATCTAAAATATTTTAAAACTAAAGAGACATGTCACTGGAAGACTTTTCATATAGAGGAGACAAGAGTTGAAATCAATATCGCAATAAATTGAGTCCAATTTTTAAATTTTTAATTAAAAAAAATTTTTTTGGGCTGGGCGCGGTGGCTCATGCCTATAATCCCAGCACTTTGAGAGGCCGAGGCGGGTGGATCACGAAGTCAGGAGATCAAGACCATCCTGGCCAACATGGTGAAACCCCGTCTCTACTAAAATACAAAATATTAGCCAGGCATGGTGGTGTGTGCCTATAGTCCCAGCTACTCGGGAGGCTAAGGCAGGGGAATCGCTTGAACCAGGGAGGCGGAGACTGCAGTAAGCCGACATCGTACCACTGCACTTCAGCCTGGTGACAGTGTGAGACTCCATCTCAAGGAAAAAAAAAAAAATTTGTTTTTTGAAATGGAGTCACCTACATTGCCCAGGCTGGTCTCAAACTCCTTGGGCTCAACTGATACCTCCCACCTTAGCCTCAGTGCCAGCTGGGATTACAGGCCTGTCCCACCACCCCAAGCTGGAGTCCTATTTTTAACTTGGAGTATTATGATACAAGGGTAGAGAGATAAGCCTTTCTGATTATTTCTATGTAAGTCCTAGTCATACCCAAAACTCGAATCATTGATAACACTCACTCATTTCTTGAGTGACTTCAAGTACTTTATTTCAAGCACGGTTTCATGCGTAAATGTTAAAAACAAAAGACTTGGGACCAACTAACATATGAAGGCATCAATTGCTCAGATAATAGATTTAAAATTAATTAATTAATTAAAAATTTACCTTCCCTCCTTTTGGGCAAAGTATTAACAAACATGTAAGAAAGAATGGGCTAGGTGCAGTGGCTCATGCCTGTAATCCCAACACTTTGGGAGGCCAAGGCAGGTGGATCACTTGAGGTCAGGAGTTCAAGACCAGCCTGACCAACATGACAAAACCCCATCTCGACTAAAAATACAAAAATTAGAAAACAAAATACAAAAATTAGCCTGGCATAGTGGCACATGCCTGTAATCCCAGCTGCTCAGGAGGCTGAGGCAGAAGAATGGCTTGAACCAAGGAGGTAGAGGTTGCAGTTGAGCCGAGAATGCGACACTGCACTCCAGCCTGGGCAACAAGAGCGAGACTCTGTCTCAAATTTAAAAAAAAGAAAAAGAAAGAAAAGAAAAAGAAAAAGAAAGAAAAGAAGGAGTCTTGCTTTTGTAGGGTTTTAAAATACCACCCCAAAGGCATTTTTCTGCTCTGACCATTGTGGCCTATGACCTCCTTAGTTTAAGAATATTTAAAGGCCGGGAGCAGTAGCTCAAGCCTGTAATCCCAGCACTTTGGGAGGCCGAGACGGGCGGATCAAGAGGTCAGGAGATCGAGACCATCCTGACTAACACGGTGAAACCCCGTCTCTACCAAAAAATACAAAAAACTAGCCGGGCGAGCTGGTGGGCGCCTGTAGTCCCAGCTACTTGGGAGGCTGAGGCAGGAGAATGGCGTAAACCCCGGAGGCGGAGCTTGCAGTGAGCTGAGATCCAGCCACTGCACTCCAGCCCGGGCGACAGAGCAAGGCTCCGTCTCAAAAAAAAAAAAAAAAAAGAATATTTAAGATTGATAATAGCTACCACTTATTGTTAGCCTATTATGTTAGGTTTTAATATTTTATATATTTATATTTTATATTACATATTATCATATCACATATTTGGAAACCAAAGCTCAGAAAAGCTAAGAAATTATCCCAAACCCACATAGCTGGAAAGCAGCAAGGCAGGAATTCACACTCAGTTAGATCTGGTATCAAAGGCATTACACTACTTCATTTCAAGTTAAGATTCTGACACATGCCATGACAATGTTTCCATGTCACATGTGGCTAACAAGCATTAGAAATGTGGCCAGTGTGCTGAAGGTATAGTATACACACTAGACTTCAATGAGGAAGAAAAAACAAGCAAGATAGCTTAGCATTTTTTTGTACTGAAGACATGTTGAAATATTTTAGATGCACTGCGCTAAATAAACTATTAAAAATTTTAAATTTCATTTTACTTTTTTACATGGCTGCTAGTTTGTAATTACATATTAAAACTACATTATATGTGACTTGCATTGAACAGCACTGGTCTAGATATTTCAGAAAAGAATCCTGATGACACAGGTATCATTCTTTCCCCTAAGTCTGTTTCAGATCAATACTACAGTGATGCTGAAAGGAAATGCGATACCAGAGACGGCCTCTACAATAATGAAATATATACAGCATACACTATCTTCCGACATCACCTTCCCATTAAAGTGAGCCTAGTACTTTTCAGATGCCTTGGGCTAAGTAGCAGATTCATGTAAAACTTGAACTTCAGCAGATACTACACAGTCTACCTACCTATATTCTCCCTGAAGCTTTACTTGCATATATCAGTCCCTTCACTTCCTTTCCTGAACTGTTTGGTGCTGCTGGGGGTCACAGTAGTCCTTACTGGTTGTTTGTCTACCAGGCTAAAGTATTTTAGCATCGTTCTGAATGAAACATGATTTGAAACATTATATACACAGACATATATGCACAAAAAAATGCAGCAGATTAAAACATTCAAAGGAAATCAAATACATAGAAAAGTAAGTAGCTAAATAACCAATCCTACCTAGTGACTTATTACAATAGAGCAAAGAAGAAAACAGCGGGGCAGGATACCTTTTTGAAACAGATGTTCTGTAAGAAGCGTTCAGCATTAACTTCCTACATTAAAACCTTTTGAAGGAATCAGTTGTATTTTCTACCTTACAATATTGCCTTCAACCTTTATAATACTTCTAGTTTATATAGTTTATCATCCATTAGTTATTTTCAAGGTACAAGTAACAGAGCTTAAAACTTCTAAAAACAGATTTCTGAAAAAAAAAAAGAGACCTGACTTTGATACATAATCAATTTCTATCAAGATTTGGGAAAAAAATAAACATTCGTCCAAGCCAATTCTCCTTTAAATAGAATTTGCCGTGAGAAGACATCAATTTTTCCTATAGATCATAAAAAGGACTTCAGAAACAAAACTTCAAAAAAGTTACCTACCACTGTTTTTTGAAGAGCTTATACTATACCATAAAGTTAAAATTAACACATGGAGAATTGAAATATTAAGGGTGACATGGTTTGCTCCAAGCCAAAGTCTGTATCAAATTTGGAAAAAGATTCTTTGTTTTTTTTTTTTTTTTGAGACAAGAGTCTCGCTCCGTTGCCCAGGCTGGCCTGCAGTGGCGCAATCTCGGCTCACTGCAAGCTCTGCCTCCCGGGTTCACACCATTCTCCTGCCTCAGCCTCCTGAGTGGCTGGGACTACAGGTGCCCGCCACCACACTGGGCTAATTTTTTTATATTTTTAGTAGAGACGGGGTTTCAACGTGTTAGCCAGGATGGTCTCGATCTCCTGACCTTGTGATCCGCCCACCTCAGCTTCCCAAAGTGCTGGAATTACAGGCATGAGCCACCGCGCCCAGCCAGGGAAAAGATTCTTTTGTATGCACCTTTACATTTTTGTGGGGAGAGGAGTGAAGCAGCAAACTTCTTTCTTTAAGTCTTACATGTAACCTCAGAATAGAAAATATATGAAAGTCCACGTGCTCTGGTTTAAGAAGAGTGGAAGAATAAATAAATAAATAAGGCACAACACAATGGCTCACACCTGTAATCTTAGCACTTTGGGGAGGCTGAGGTGGGAGAGTTGCTTGAGACCAGGAGTTATAAGACAAGTCTGGGCAACACAGTGAGACCCTGTCTCTACAAACAATTTAAAATAAATAAATAAATAAGAAAGAAGAGTGGAGAGGCCCTAATGAGCTCAACCCACTCCCTACTCCTCACTTCTTCAGGACCCCTGCAGCACCTCAGTGCCTAAGGCTCCATAGAACACTTTTTGAAAACTGCTGTAAATCCAAATTTCCTGTGTAAGTTTTATTTCCCAACACCCATATACTTCTCTCCACATTTATATTTAAGTTTTACTATATATTAGGTTAAGAAAATCCAAATACGACTTTTTAAATTTTTATTTTTAGAGACAAGGTCTTGTTCCGTTGCCCAGGCTGGAGTGCCACAGTGGTGTGATCATAGCTCACTGCAGCCTCAAACTATTGGGCTCAAGCGATCCTCCCACCTCAGCCTCCCAAGTGGCTGGGACTACAGGAACATGCCACCACACTGGCTAATTTTCTAACAAATTGGTTTGTAGAGGCAGGGTCTGGCTGTGCTGCCCAGGCTGGTCATCAACTCCTGGCCTCAAGCCATCCTCCCACCTGGACCTCCCAAAGTACTGAGATTACCAAATATGATTTCATTTCACTGTTTAAGCATAACTAGTATTTTTACATTTGCTCATTTCACCATTTCACAATACTATGCGGCAAAAATTCAAATTCTCCTAAAACCCAAATTACTTTCTTCTAACAAATGGTAATCGATATATACTTTGCTTACATGAAAATTAAAAAAATTTTTTTTTTCTTTCACATAGAATCTCCCTCTGTCACCTAGGTTGGAGTGCAATGGCGTGATCTTGGCTCACTGCACCCTCCACCTCCCGGGTTCAAGTGATACTCCTGCCTAAGCCTCCCGAGTAGCTGGGATTATAGGCACCTGCCACCATGCTAGGCTAATTTTTGTATTTTTACTACAGATGGGGTTTCGCCATGTTGGCCAGGCTGATCTCCAACTCCTGACCTCCAGTGATCCCCCCGCCTCAGCCTCCCAAAGTACTGGGATTACAAGCTGATTTTTAATATTTATAATAAATGATTTGGTTCTAATACTTTCCTTATTACTAGCTTCTTGTCTTTAGCTTTAATATGGTCAGAACCATAGCTAGGAGAGATGTTCCTTCTGTAAGAATGTAAAAGCAGTTCCACGGGCAGATGTGCAACCCTCAAGCTGAGCAACTTCTGGGATACAGATGTAATTTTTTGGGTTTTTTTTTTTTTTTTTTTTTGAGATGGAATCTTGCTATGTCACCCAGGCTGGAATGTAGTGGCGCGATCTCGGCTCACTGCAACCTCTGCCTCCCGGGTTCAAGCGATCCTTCTCCCTCAGTCTCCCAAGTAGCTGGGACTACAGGCACACGCCATCACGCCCGGCTAATTTTTGTATTTTTAGTAGAGATGAGGTTTCACTGTATTGGCCAGGCTGGTCTTGAACTCCTGACCTCATGATCCGCCCATCTTGGCCTCCCAAAGTGCTGGGATTACAGGCATGAGCCACCGCACCCGGTCAACACTATGTTAAATACAGAATTCTAAAATACAGATGTAGTGTTAATCCCACATTAAAATGCACAAAACACTAGTCATTATATTCATGTCGCCACTAGAGGAAATAGCAGTAAAAAGTGGTCGGGGGAAGTGTAACTTGTATTTACAACTTGGTAAAAGCATTCGGGAAACCTGACAGCTCAACATGTAAACACAAATTAACAAATCTATGTTGGAATAGCTAAATCACTCCTATAAAGCAAAACTGTCGTTCAAAACACAAAGATGCTTTGGGAAAGCAAATGAAGAAAATGTAAAGAAAACTGAGGAAAGAAGTGACACTGTTCACCTAAAACACAGCCCTAACTAATCCAGCGCTGCATGAGAGATCCAGACCCTAACACTGTTCACCTAAAACACAGCCCTAACCAATCCAGCGCTGCATGAGAGATCCAGAGCCTACTTAAAGAAGCACATCCCACTCAGCAGTGTAACTCACTGGCTCAGGAGCATTTGCAATGCTGTATGGAGAGGCTCTTTCAGTTCCTGGGACACTTTTTCTCCAAGATGGGCCAAGCAGTCTTCCATTGAGCTTTCTGGATTGGCAGGGCTGAACACTGGAGAAGTGTGACGGTCAAAGCCTGTGCTGGTGAAGGCTGAAGACAGGACAAAAGAAAAACCTAATATAATAAACAATATCTATAAAATTAGTCGGGCGTGGTGGTGCATGCCTGCAATCCCAGCTACTCAGGAGCCTGAGACAGGAGAATCACTTGAACCCGGGAGGCAGAGGTTGTGATGAGCCGAGATCACGCTATTGCACTCCAGCCTGGGCAACAAGAGTGCAACTCCATCTCAAAAACAAACAAACAAACAAACAAACAATAATATCAAAGGTTGTGCTATAAAAGGCCACAGGATTAAGACAACCACTGTCAGGAACAAGCTAATCATTACAAGCCACTTAAAAAGGTGGGTTAATCATTGTGAACATTAATCTTTGTTGGCGTGTAAACATTGATAGGTCATAAATTTAGAGGTTCTTTTAGGTTTTAATGAAAAAGCTTAGTTTTTAAGAGAAAAGAAACAACGAAACTGACATGTTATAATAAGCTAATCAATTTAGTTTATGATTACTGACCAACAAGTATAAGAATGATAAATGAAAGGCAATTCCTGGCTCTATTATCCCTCTCTTAAAATTTTGTTTTTAAGATTTTGTTTTACATTTATAAAAGTGGCACTTAATCAGATTCTAATCATCCTCAGAGGATGAGTCCATTGCTTTCATTTCCTTATTAAAATGAACTTTCAACCTTAATATTACTACACATGGATAAATTTTAAAACTATTATATGAAGATTATACAAACAAATATAAAAGCTGAACCAGAAGCTGAGCACAGTGGCTCATGCCTGTAATCCCAGCATTTTGGGAGGCCAAGGTGTGCAGATGGCTTGAGTCCAGGGGTTCGAGACCAGCCTAGGCAACATGGCAAAACCACATCTCTACTAAAAATACAAAACATTAAGGCCTGGAGCAGTGTGGCTCATGCCTGTAATCCCAGCACTTTGGAAGGCCAAAGCTGGGCAGATCACCTGAGGTCAGGAGTTCGAGACCAGCTTGACCAACATGGGGAAACCCTGACTCTACTAAAAATACAAAAATTAGCCGGGTGTGATGGTGCATGCCTATAATCCCAACTACTCAGGAGAATCGCTTGAACCTAGGAGATGGAGGTTGCAGTGAGCCAAGATCGTGCCATTGCACTCCAGCCTGGGCAACAAGAGTGAAACTCCTTCTCAAAAAAAAAAAAAAAAAGGGCCAGGCACGGTGGCTCACGCCTGTAATCCCAACACTTTGGGAGGCCGAAGCGGGTGGATCACGAGGTCAGGAGATTGAGACCATCCTGACTAACATGGTGAAACCCTGTCTCTACTAAAAACACAAAAAATTAGCTGGGCATGGTGGTGGGCGCCTGTAATCCCAGCTACTCGGGAGGCTGAGGCAGGAGAATGGCGTGAACCTGGGAGGCAGAGCTTGCAGTGATCTGAGATGGCGCCATTGCACTCCAGCTTGGGTGACAGAGCGAGACTCCGTCTCAAAAAAAAAAAAAAAAAAAAAAAAATTAGCTGGGGGCGGTGGCTCACGCCTATAGTCCCAGCTACTTGGGGAACTACTTGAGCCCGGGAGGTCAGGAGTTCAAGATCAGCTTGACCAACATGGGGAAACCCTGACTCTACTAAAAATACAAAAATTAGCCAGGCATGATGGTGCATGCCTGTAATCCCAGCTGCTCAGGAGAATCGCTTGAACCTAGGAGATAGAGGTTGCAGTGAGCCCTGATCATGACACTGCACTCCAACCTGGGCAACAAAGTGAGACTCTGTCTCCCAAAAAAATAACCAAATTAATTAAATAAAAATAAAATAAAACTTGAACCCAGAAAAAGCAGTCATAACTTGTTGAGGAGACTTAACCATTCCCTAACTGCAGGAAGAGCAAGCAGAGTAACTGTTGTTCCAGAGTACAAATGGGATGCAAGGCATAAACTACCAGGAAAGCAGGCAACTTGCACCCACTCCCAAGATTTAGCCATCATCTGTATAAAATACTTATTAAATTAATCTAAGGCTTACTCCTATAAGGCTGCAACTTTTACTATAGAGTTAAGTATGTATTTCATTATAAAGTGCTTGCCTCCAAGAAAGATGCAAATGGCTGCAAAGTGCACAAATACTTTGTTGTTTGAGCAAGCTGGAGAGCATTTATTTTAATGGTCTAGCTTAGATAATATGGGGTTCAGTAAGTGAATGTATTTAAACCTTTTGTTACTCTCTTCTTTCTACCTTTTACCCATTTTACTATGCAGGAGTGCTGTTACCAGAATATACATCAAGAGAATCGGAAATTTAATCGCTTCAAAATGTTGATAAAGAAATATAATGGCTGTGCGCGGTGCTTCACACCTGTAATTCCAGCACTTTGGGAGGCCGAGGCGGGTGGATCACAATGTCAGGAGATTGAGACCAGCCTGACCAACATGAAACCCCATCTCTACTAAAAATACAAAAATTAGCCAGGCATGGTGGCGAGCGCCTATAATCCCAGCTACTCAGGAGGCTGAGGCAGGAAAATCGCTTAAACTCAGGAGGCAGAGGTTGCAGTGAACTGAGATCGCACCACTGCACTCCAGCCTGGGCGACAGAGCGAGACTCCTCAACAAAAAAAGAAAAAAAAGGCCGGGCACGGTGGCTCAAGCCTGTAATCCCAGCACTTTGGGAGGCCGAGACGGGCGGATCACGAGGTCAGGAGATCGAGACCATCCTGGCTAACACGGTGAAACCCCCTCTCTACTAAAAAATACAAAAAACTAGCCGGGCGAGGTGGCGGGCGCCTGTAGTCCCAGCTACTCGGGAGGCTGAGGCAGGAGAATGGCATAAACTTGGGAGGTGGAGTTTGCAGTGAGCTGAGATCCGGCCACTGCACTCCAGCCTGGGCGACACATCGAGACTCGGTCTCAAAAAAAAAAAAAAAAAAGAAAAAAAAAAGGAAGAAATATAAAAGACAACACTAACATTAGCTTTCAGGATTACTTGTACATTCTTTTTTTTTTTTTTTCCAAACGGTCTCACTTTGTCACCCAGGCTGGAATGCAGTGGCATGATCTTGGCTCACTACAACCTCTGCTTCCTGGGTTCAAGAGATTCTCATGCCTTAGCCTCCCAGATAGCTGGGATTACAGGTGTGTGCCAACCCGCCTGGCTAACTTTTTTTTGTATTTTTAGTAGAGGCAGGGTTTCGCCATGTTGGCTGGGGTCGTCTCAAACTCCTGACCTCAAGTGATCCACCCGCCTCAGCCTCCTAAAATGCTGGGACTACAGGCGTGAGCCACGGCACCCAGTCTCAGGATTATTTGTACATTTCTATTCACATTTTTTCTCTACCAATGAGGAACTTGAGTTATAAACATAATTTATAATTTTGATCATTAAAAATTATTGGGCAGGCCGGGCACGGTGGCTCACACCTATAATCCCAGCACTTTGGGAGGCCGAGGTAGGCAGATCATGAGGTCAGGATATCGAGAACATCTGGGCTAACAAACCCCGTCTCTACTAAAAATACCAAAAGATCAGCCAGGTGTGGTGGTGGGCGCCTGTGGTGGTGGGCAACTGTGGTCCCAGCTACTCGGGAGGCTGAGGCAGTAGAACGGTGTGAACCCAGAAGATGGAGCTTGTAATGAGCCAAGATGACGTCACTGCACTCCAGCCTGTGCAACAGAGCAAGGCTCCATCTCAGAAAAAAAAAGAAAAAGAAAAAGAAAAAATTATTGGGCAATATACATCCACACAAAAACTTGCACAAGTATATTCACAGCAGCATTATACATAACAGTAAACAAGTAGAAACAACCTAAATTTCCATTAACTCATGAATGAATAAACAAAATGTGGCACATCCACACAGTGGAATATTATTTGACTGTAAAAAGTAATGAAGTACTGATACATGCTACAACATGGATGACCTTTGAAAACATTATGCTAGGCTGGGCACAGTGGCTCAAGCCTGTAATCCCAGCACTTTGGGAGGCCAAGACGGGCGGATCACGAGGTCAGGAGATCGAGACCATCCTGGTTAACACGATGAAACCCCGTCTCTACTAAAAAATACAAAAAACTAGCCAGGCGAGGTGGCGGGTGCCTGTACTCCCAGCTACTCGGGAGGCTGAGGCAGGAGAATGGCGTAAACTCGGGAGGCGGAGCTTGCAGTGAGCTGAGATCCGGCCACTGCACCCCAGCCTGGGTGACAGAGTAAGACTCCGTCTTAAAAAAAAAGAAAACATTATGCTAAATCAGCCAGGTGCAGCAGCTCACGCCTGTAATCCCAGTACTCTGGGAAGCTGAGGCAGGCGGATCACTTGAGGTCAGGAGTTGGAGACCAGACTGGCCAATATGGTGAAACCCCATCTCTGCTAAAACCAAAAATAAGCTGTGCATGGTGGTGGGCACCTGTAATCCCCGCTACTCAAGAGGCTGAGGCTGGAGAATTGCTTGAACCTTAAAGTTGGAGGTTGCAGTGAGCCCAGATCATGCCACTGCATGCCAGCCTGTGCAACAGAGCAAGGTGATGTCTTAAATAACAGCAACAAGAACAACAACAAAAATACATTATGCTAAGTAAAAATGCCAATCACAAAAGACCACACAGTGGCCGGGCATGGTGGATCACGCCTGTAATCCCAGCATTTTGGGAGGCCAAGACAGGGAGATTACCTGAGGTCAGGAGTTCGAGACCAGCCTGAGCAACATGGAGAAACCCCATCTCTACTAAAAACACAAAAAATTAGCTGGGCGTGGTGGCACATGCCTGTAATCCCAGCTACTTGGGAGGCTGAGACAGGAGAATCGTTTGAACCCGGGAGATGGAGGTTGTGGTGAGCCGAGATGGTGCCATTGTACTCCAGCCTGGGTAACAAGAGTGAAACTATGTCTCAAAACACCACCACCAACGCTGCCACACAGTGAACTGTTCTATCTATGTATATCTCCTGAATAGGCAAATCAATAAAAACAGAATGGAGATCAGTGGGTGCCTGGTGTGGGGTGGGGTTGGGACCTGGGCTAGTGGGAATGGGAAGTGGCTGCTGATGCGTATTGTGTTTCTTTTTGGAGGACTGAAAGTGCTCTAAATCCAGATTGTGGTGATAAATTCTGGGAATACACTAAAACCACTGAACTAGACTTTTTATTTTTATTTTTAATACATAGAGACATGGTCTCCCTATGTTGCCCAGTCTGGTTTTGAACTCAGGGACTCAAGCAATCCTCCTGAGGCCTTGGCCTCCCAAACAGCTGGGATTACAGGTATGAGTCCCTGTGCCCAGCCTGAACTGGACCTTTTCAAATGGGTGAATTTTATGGTATGTAAAATATATCTCAATAAAGCTGTAAAAAAAATATATATCTCATTGGGCAAGATGTTCAATGCAGCATGACCTATGTAGGACAATACAGGAAATAATGCAAATGCTGTGTAGTCGTCGTCCAGTGAAAAAAAGGAATAATAATCCAAATGCTCCCCTCAAATATAAGGGAACAGGCCAGGCATGGTGGCTCACACCTCTAATCCCAGTGCTCACTACTGCACTCCAGCCTGGGTAACAGAGCAAGACCCTGTCCCCAAAATAATAATCATAATCATAAGGGAATAACCACTGAGTAAAAATATTTATTCAGCGAATGAAATTTCATGCACTTAGTAGAGTAACTATTTTTAAAGTTTATGTTGTAATGTTAAGTGCAAAATAAAATGGCTATACAGCTGAATGTATATTATAATTAGTTATCTATAGTACATATGTACGCAAAAATAAAAGAAGCGTATGCCTACTTTTTCCTTTTAATGTCGTTATTACTTATAAAGCTAATACCAAACACAAATCAAACCATAGTGAATGGGAAGAACCTTGACATGATCACTTATCCGATACTTAACATCAGAAACCGCCACATCTAACCTGTTAGGTATAGTTGGGGAACTTCCATAAACCTATTCCCCAGGAAAGAAAAAGGCTACCTTCTAGTTTCACCCTTATAAACTTCTACCAATGGATAATTGGTGTAAGCTGTTAACTGTTGAGAACACCCCACTGTAAAAATCAAATTAAACCAACAGTAAACCATACCAAACAGAATCTGCTTATTAACTAGAAAAATAAGAATAAACAGACCTTCAGAAATTTCTTTGTCCAGAGATTTTAGCTCTTCTTCAATTTCAGTTTTAACTTTTAATAAAATTTCTTGATCCAGAGATTGTGAAGCTATATCTAGTTGAACCCCTGAAAGCAACAAAAAAGGTTATTATTAAAAGAGGGAGAGAGAAATCATTAGAACATAATAGCACTTTTTTCTTTCTTTTGAGATGGAGTCTCGCACTGTCACTGGGGCTGGAGTGCAGTGGCGCGGTCTCCGCTCACTACAACCTCCACCTCCCAGGTTCAAGCCATTCTCCTGCCTCAGCCTCCCGAGTAACTGGGATTACAGGTGCCCGCCACCATGCCCAGCTAATTTTTTTGTATTTTTAGTAGAGACGGGGTTTCACTATGTTGGCCAGGCTGGTCTCGAACTCCTGACCTTGTGATCCGCCCACCTCGGCCTCCCAAAGTGTTGGGATTACAGGCGTAAGCCACGGTGCCTGGTCCTACAACACCACTTTAATTGTTAAGCCAAAAAATGCAAAATCACAATTCATTATCAAAATTGGGGAGGGTAGGAAATCCTTTTGCAATAATTAAAAAACAAAACGGAACAAAACAAAAACAACCTTTAGTAGAAATATTTGGGCCTATTTATTGAGAGTAGGTTTCCACCTTTCCAGATGTTTCTGCCAGAAACAGGGAAATGGAGCTGAATCTTCAGAAACACATTAACTCAAGAGGAGGTTGGGAAAGATGTATCAATAAGTGAGGCCAGTCCTCTCTTTCCGTAGACAATGTATCCTTTTTAAAAAGTATGAAGATGGAGGCCGGGCGCGGTGGCTCACGCCTGTAATCCCAGCACTTTGGGAGGCCGAGGCGGGCGGATCACAAGGTCAGGAGATCGAGACCACAGTGAAACCCCGTCTGTACTAAAAATACAAAAAATTAGCCGGGCGCGGTTGTGGGCGCCTGTAGTCCCAGCTACTCGGGAGGCTGAGGCAGGAGAATGGCGTGAACCCGGGAGGCGGAGCTTGCAGTGAGCCGAGATCGCGCCACAGCACTCCAGCCTGGGCGACAGAGCGAGACTCTGTCTCAAAAAAAAAACAAAAACAAAAAAAAAAACAAACAAAAAAAAAAGTATGAAGATGGAATATGATAAAAACAAAAACAATTGGTGTTATTAATATTTTAGTGGTGGTGGGAGATGTCCATTCCCCCCACTTCAAATTACATAGATCCCTAACTGTATCTCCCTTTTGGACATGTTTTTAAACGATACACTTCTAGCATTTTATCCATGCTTTGTAATTTTCTTTCTTTTCTTACCCCCACCCTGCCCACAACAGTTAGATGACCGCTGCTTCAGTCCACAAAGCACACAACCGAGGCTAAAATCCCACCACTGTGGGCGTAACGATTTCTTTGTGCCAATCACATTAGATTTATGAGAGTTATGCTCCTCACCAGTCTCTCATGCTTATTACTAGTTAATTCTATTCTGCTACTAACTTTTCTAAATGCAGCAAGAGAGTTACTTATCTTTGCAAGTACGAAGGTACAAAAAAAGGTACTGAAGCCTGAAAGCAGCACCTCTGTCATCTGACAGTCCAATTTCATGCAAGTTAGTTTTAATGATAACAATACATAATAATGGCTAATATCAAGTGCTGGGGGCAGCATAGTAAGCACTTTGTATGTACATGTATGTATGTAGGCATGTGTATACACACGTACACTCATTAAATGCTCATAACAACCCTTTGAGATAGGTGTTACTATTATCCTCAATTTGCAGGTGAAAAACCTAAGGCACAGGGAGGAGATCTGACTAAGGGTGCACCGACAGCAGAGCTCAGAGACAAACCCAGGCAGTCATCTTTCAAGGTCTGGGCCCTAACCACTGCACAGTGTCACCTCTCGCCATTCTTGCAAGCATGGGCTGTATTAAATCAAACACCCCGAAGTCCAGGCCTGCCTCTATGACACTGATCACAGCACAGCAGTTCTTGTTCTTGGGCTTTTTGAGATTTCAGGCTCTTAGAGAATGTGAATAAAATAATGGCCCCTCCTCCCAGAATGTTTGGCAAGCAATTTTAGGGCATTCATGGACCCTCTCAGGACCTTTATAAGCCTTGGTTTAAACACTTTACTAATTACCATCTAATATTCCTTTTTCTTTTTTTTGAGACAGAGTCTCACTCTGTCCCCCAGGCTGGAGTGCAGTGGCGCAATCTCGGCTCGCTGCAAGCTCCACCTCGTGAGCTCACGCCATTCTCCTGCCTCAGCCTCCCGAGTAGCTGGGACTACAGGTGCCCACCACCACGCCCGCCTAATTTTGTATTTTTAGTAGAGACGGGATTTCAACGTGTTAGCCAGGATGGTCTCAAATCTCCTGACCTTGTGATCCACCTGCCTTGGCCTCCCAAAGTGCTGGGATTACAGGCGTGAGCCACTGTGCCTGGCCCATCTAATTCTCCTTCTTTCCCCTCCCTGAATCCACATACTCACACCCACTGCATAATCTAGTCCTCTTTCATTTGGTTCATGTACTACAGTTTTCTACTATTGGGTAATCTGACTTAATGAGCAGTGGCCAATGATCACCAACCACTAAAAGCCTCCAGGAGACAGATCAAGACGAGTAATCTCGGGGTATGGAGGTGAGACAGAGTAGGAAATGGGACTGGGCCCCACCCCACTCATGTGTTTTTCCATCTGTTCTCAGTGACCACACCTTATAGCACCACCCCAGCTGGCACCATACCTGCTGACCAGACCTTGCAGGTATGGTATGAAGAAACCATAGGCAGCACCCTGCCATCAATCTCACTCAAGGGAGTTAGCTCTACCACTCACATGAGCTCAAGGACAATGACCAATCCTAATCTCCAGCCTCATTATAATACTAAAACCACCACCCAGGAAGGGGCTTCTCTGCCACTTCCCAATCATGTGTTCGCATGATTCCTTACCGTGTCTGCACTCCACTCCACACATGTAGTGATGCTCACCTACCTCGTGAATCATGCATGTCACCCTCCGTAAGACACTGCAATGCACTCCCCTCGGAGAGCCAGCTGGAGAACCCTTCCTCCTGTGCTGTCTCCCTTATGTCCGACCTTTCTAGGCATAAGTCTTTTTTTTTTTTTTTTTTGAGAGAGAGTTATGCTCTTGTTGCCCAGGTTGGAGTGCAATGGTACAATCTCGGCTCATTGCAACCTCCGCCCCCCCGGGTTCAAGCGATTCTCCTGCCTCACCCTCCCGAGTAGCAGGGATTAGAGGCGCCCGCCACCATGCCCAGCTCATTTTTTGTATTTTTAGTAGAGATGGGGTTTCATCATGTTGGCTACTAGTCTTGAACTCCTGACCTCGTGATCCGCCCACCTCGGCCTCCCACCGTGCTGGGATTACAGGCGTGAGCCACCGTGCCCAGCCCATAAGTCTTAAGCCTTGTCTGGGAAACTTGCTTGGCCTTGTGTCAATTTCTATTACACAGGAGCCTAAGAACCTGTGGTTGGTAATAGGGGGAAAAAACGAATGAAGAAAGGATTTGTATCCAGAGACTAGAACATAAAAGAAACCAAAACGTTTCTCCTAAATTAAAAGTGAGCAAATTTAGGGGTAAAACAGCATAGTTCCTTTTACAACTTTAAAAGCTTATATAAAAAGTTCAAGTTCTCCCTACATTGCAAAAATATTCTTTCTTGAATATTTTTTTTTCTCTACTTTCAGATGATTTCAGTACTACAAAGCAAAAATTTCCATTTAAACAAAAACTTTCGGATAAAAGCCAAACTGGCCAGGTGCAGTGGCTCACATCTGTAAACCCAGCACTTCAGGAGGCCAAGGCAGGTGGATCACCTGAGGTCAGGAATTCAAGACTAGCCTGGCCAACATGGTGAAATCCCATCTCTACTAAAAAAACAAAAATTTACTGGGTGTAGTGGCAGGCGCCTGTAATCACAGCTACTCGAGAGGCTGAGGCAGGAGAATCACTTGAACCCTGGAGGCAGAAGTTGCAGTAAGCCCAGATCGCGCCACTGCACTCCAGCCTGGGTGACAAGAGCAAAACTCCGTCTCAAAAAAAAAAAGGAGCCAAACCAATTGACATATGCAGCAGAATCCACATTCCCGGAAACAGGCCAGATTCACAATCGCATCAATAATCCCAGCTTGGTTTTTAGCCAGAGGCATTCAGGGAAGTCAAGATAATTCAGAGCCATCCTAGGAATCTCACTCATTTCTGGAACTTAAATTCAGGTTTACCTGAACACCCAGAGGATGTTGAATTGTATACTTAGCGACTAACCTTTTTGTTAGAGGAGACTGATTTTTCATTTCCCTGAAGACTTGGGATAAGTAACTTGTGGGGACAATGAAGTCCCTACCTCGGTGTGGGGGAAGGGCTCTGCAATAAACTATATTCCTCTACCGTGCAAGAATTTCAGCAAAACAAACAAACAAACAAAAGCAGCATGAACTGGGCCACCAAGTTGCAGGTCTACCTACTATTCATTTATATTGAGACTTTTTTATTTTCTAGCAAAAGAGTGTTGCTGCTAAAAAGACTTTTTTTTTTTTTTTTTTTTTTTTGAGACGGAGTCTTGGTTTGTCACCCAGGCTATAGGGCAGTGACACGATCTCGGCTCACTGCAACCTCTGCCTCCCAGGTTCAAGTGATTCTCCTGCCTTAGCCTCCCGAGTAGCTGGGACTACAGGCACGCACCACCACACCCAGCTAATTTTTGTATTTTTAGTAGAGATGGCGTTTCACCATGTTGGCCAGGATGGTCTTGATCTCCTGACCTCGTGATCCGCCCGCCCTGGCCTCCCAGAGTGCTGGGATTACAGGCATGAGCCACCGCACCCAGCTATGTGGGGTTTTTCTTTTTTTTGGTAGAGACAAAGTTTTGCCTTCTTGGCCAGGCTGGTCTCAAATTCCTGGGCTCAAGCAATCCTCCCACCTTGGCCTCCCTCATGCTGGGATTATAGGCATGAGCCACCAGGCTCTGCCTATGTTTTCATTTTTTGCAACCAAATTAAAGAATCCCAAATTCACAGATGGGCTTTGAATTAATTAATTCTATTAAAGTCAAGAAACTTGATTATTCTACCATTTACGGGTATTTAAAATACTTTTAAAAAACAAACAAAAGGTTAAACATTTTTACATATCACAGATTCTCATTCATTTTCTACTTTTAAAGCTGACAGAAATAACTTTCCTTTAAGTGACATAAAACACTTTCCTTATGAGCTGAGACTGAACAAAATAAAACTCAAATCCTTATTTTTTTTACTTTTTGAGAATGGGGTCTCTCTATTGCCCAGGCAGGTCTCCATCTCCTGGGCTCAAGTCATCCTCCTGCCTCTGCCTCCCTAAGTGCTGGATCCTTAAAAATTGAAATGTAACACAAAGGATCTCCTCAATGTCACCAATAACATTTAGTTTGCTTAATGACATTTCACTTATTTCTGCCTAATATCTTTGATAAACTACATTCATAAAAACTTGAAAATGTTACATAAAACAATCTATTATGCAAAATTTGAGGCCAATTTATCCTAGAAAGCTCCTATGCCCATTTATCCTAATCTTTATAAATTCTCATAAAGCATCAAAGTCTGCCTTTATAGATAAGCTTCTACTAAATCTCCATTACTATTTACAATTATAACAGGTTTCTCTTCAGAAGTAATTGTAGTGTTAGATGGCTCTGCAACAGCACTGATTAATATAACTGCACAAGGTACAGTGATCTCCAGAATATATCATGACATTATTAAAGCAAATCAAACACAAGCTGGGAAATTAATTTACGGCCCATGTTATTTCTTGCAATCAAATTGTCTCTTTCCCTTCCAGCTTCCTGGAAAGCAGCCATAAGGTAGATGATAAGCTTTGGAGTCAGGCCTTCTAACTCATCACTTGCACAAGGAAAATAATCTTCTTGACCCTCTCCTCTTTACGATTATTTTTTAAAATTGAGACAGAGTCTCGCTCTGTAGCCCAGGCTGGAGTGCAGTGGTGCAATCTCAGCTCACTGCAACCTCTGCCTCCTGGGTTCAAGCAATTCTCCCACTTCAGCCTCCTGAGTAGCTGGGATTACAGGCGTGTGCCAACACGCCCACCTAATTTTTTTATTTTTAGTAGAGACAGAGTTCCGCCACGTTGGCCAGGCTGGTCTCGAACACCTGACCTCAAGTGATCCGCCTGCCTCGCCCTCCCGAAGTGCTGGGATTATAGGCGTGAGCCACCGTGCCCACCTGAACCCCTCCTCTTATATTAAATGGGAAAATAATACCCACCACAAAGGGTTGTTATGAAGAGTAATGAGATAAACGCCGAATAGACAGGTGCTCCCACTCACCAATTCTTTTCATGCTCTAAAATTGTATTATTAATTATCTTTCCTGACCCCTTATCTCTGTGAACAGAAATCAGCTCACCACAGATTTCTAATCAATGATGCTTATACAGAACCTGCTTTCTACACTGTGAAAGGCAGGAACAGCACAACCTCTGTCAGTTTAGATAATGCCATGGATTATAAAATAGGGCTGTTTTAACACAAACTAGGAGAAATCTTGACCGGCAGTTATTCTTGCTCTTCAACTGCTGCTAGAGAGAATGGCTTAACTTGTGTTGCTTAAATCTGTTGGACGTTGCACAACAAAATGATTGGGGAAGTTTTACTAAAAAGCTGTATTCCTGAATACCAGATGTTCTGTGACCTGTTTCCGGGGGTGGTTTGTCTCTAATGGACTTGCCTCCAATTTTTTTCCAGGCTAAGGTAATCTCTGTCATACTCAACAAAGTAGGAATTTTGATCAATCACTGTCATGAGCTACCGTGAATGAGCGTGCTTTTAAGAGAAATCAACCCTTCTTGTAGCTACTGACACTCCTTCAAACATACTTCAATGACAGAAACAGAAATAACAAACAGGCTGGAAAAAGTCAGCCCTCTATTCCACAAAAACATTTCTAAATTAACATTTATTATTCTACTCTTGACCTGGCCTTAATCAGAAACTCAGAACATCTAAACATTTTAGAGTCCTTGCAGAGAATACAATCTACTGGATCCATTTTTCTACAAGGTTTCCTGACATGATAAGAAGTCTCCATTCCTCTATCCTCATATTAAGCTGGACCATCAGAAAAGTGTGTATGGGCCAGGCTCGGTGGCTCACACCTGTAATCCCAGCACTCTGGGAGGCTGAGGAGGGCGGATTACCTATGGTCGGGAGTTCTCCAGCTTGACCAACATGGAGAAACCCTGTCTCCACTAAAAACCCAAAATTAGGCCGGCGCGGTGGCTCAAGCCTGTAATCCCAGCACTTTGGGAGGCCAAGACGGGCGGATTACAAGGTTAGGAGATCAAGACCATCCTGGCTAACACGGTGAAACCCCGTCTCTACTAAAAAAATACAAAAAACTAGCTGGGCGTGGTGGTGGGCTCCTGTAGTCCCAGCTACTCGGGAGGCTGAGGCAGGAGAATGGCGTAAACCCGGGAGGTGGAGCTTGCAGTGAGCTGAGATCAGGCCACTGCACTCCAGCCTAGGCGACAGAGCGAGACTCCGTCTCAAAAAAAAAAACAAAAAAACAAAAAAAAAAACAAAAAAAAACCCCACAAAATTAGCAGGACGTGGTGGCACATGCCTATAATCCCAGCTACTTGGGAGGCTGAGGCACGAGAATGGCTTGAACCCAGAAAGTGGAGGTTGCAGTGAGCCGAGATTGGGCCATTACACTCTGGCCTGGGTAACAAAAGCAAAACTCCTTCTCACAAAAAAAAGAAAAGCTAGGCGTGGTAGCTCATGCCTGTAATCCCAGCACTTTTGGAGGCCGAGGTGGGAGGATCACATGGTTGGCAGATCACAAGGAAAGGAAATTCAGGCCATCCTGGCCAACATGGTGAAATCTTGTCCCTACATTAAAAATGCAAAAATTAGCTGGTTGTGGCGGCGCATGCCTGTAATCCCAGCTACTCGGGAGGCTGAGGCAGGAGAAGCGCTTGAACGTGGGAGGCCGAGGATGCTGTGAACTGAGACATGCCACTGCACTTCAGCCTGGGTGACAGAGTGAAACTGTCTCAAAAACAGAAACAAAAAATGAACAACAAAAAATTATGTACGTATAATCTAGGTCCATAGAGAATGTTAACTATTTAACTGAATTGTACTTCGGTGTCACTTCCTTATTTTTATCCAGAATCACAGTAAGAGACAATGTTTTGAAATCTAATACCACGTTTCATGTTGACTTTTTTTTTTTTTTTTTGAGACGGAGTCTCGCTCTCTTGCCCAGGCAGGAGTGCAGTGGCACAATCTCGGCTCACTGCAAGCTCTGCCTCGCGGGTTCACGCCATTCTCCTGCCTCAGCCTCCCAAGTGGCTGGGAATACAGGCACCCACCACCACGCCCAGCTAATTTTCTGTATTTTTTAGTAGAGACGGAGTTTCATCGTGTTAGCCAGGATGGTCTCGATCTCCTGACCTCATGATCCACCCACCTCGGCCTTCCAAAGTGCTAGGATTACAGCCATGAGACACCACATACAGCCGATATTGACAACATTTTCTTTTTTTTTTTTTTTTTTTTTTTTTTTTTTTGAGACAGAGTCTCGCTTAGTCGCCCAGGCTGGAGTGCAGTGGCGCGATCTCGGCTCACTGCAAGCTCCGCCTCCCGGGTTCACGCCATTCTCCTGCCTCAGCCTCCCGAGTAGCTGGGACTACAGGCGCCTGCCGCCTCGCCCGGCTAATTTTTTGCATTTTTAGTAGAGACGGGGTTTCACCGTGTTAGCCAGGATGGTCTCGATCTCCTGACCTCGTGATCCGCCCGCCTCGGCCTCCCAAAGTGCTGGGATTACAGGCGTGAGCCACCGTGCGACAACATTTTCTACTGCATTTCTGTGTCCTATGTTATAAAGCTCTAAGTGGGAAAAAAGAAATCTTTTAAAGAACTGTTTTCCAACCAAAAGAAACTAGCATCGCTTCTAAATTATAAGGGGGAAAAGACTCCTGGAACTAAGTATGCCCTCTGTTTTATAGTGTGTGTGTGTGTGTGTGTGTGTGTGTGTATGTACACATATATATGTATCTGTATATATGTGTATGTGTATATATGTGTGTGTGTATATGTATGTATATACGTATTTGGCTTTGCCATGAACCAAATTCACAGCTCAGCTCTAGTATAATTGTAGAGGATCTCACAGACTACTTACTTATCTATGATCTGTTATTCCTACTATAGACGTACAATTTCCCTACTCTTGATTTATTTACTATTTAGATTTTTCCATTATGCATCATTATAAGCCACATTAAATTATATGTGATAAGGAATTTTCTTTAAAAGTATTACAATTTTCATCCAGTATGAACTCACTGCCAATTTCTCACTATCTAACAAAACAAGCCAGATGTGGTACCATGTTACAGTCCCAGCTACTTGGGAGGCCTAGGCAGGAAGACCCCTTGAGCTCAGGAGTTTGAGGCCATAGTGTGCTATAATCACGCCTGTGAGTAGCCACTGTACTCCAGCCTGGGCAACATAGCAGGAACCCATTACTTCTTTTTTGAGATGGAGTCTCACACCGTTGCCCAGGCTGGAGTGCAGTGGTACGATCTCAGCTCACTGCAACCTCCGCTTTCCAGGTTCAAGCGATTCTCCCACCTCAGCCTCCCCAGTAGCTGGGATTACAGGCGCCTGGCACCATGCCTGGCTAATTTTCTATATTTTTACTAGAGACAGGGTTTCACTATGTTGGCCAGGCTGGCCTTGAACTCCTGACCTCGTGATTCGCTGACCTCGGTCTCCCAAAATGCGTAAGCCACTGTCCCCGGCCAGCAAGAACCTATTGCTAAAAAACAAAATAAAACAAACAAAAACCTCAAACATATTATTCTACATTTTTGCTTAACATAAACTGTCCTTCTGTTTCCTGATAATTCAAATTCTGTCTACCCTTGAAAAACCAGTTTAACTCTCTAATTCAAAATGTCTTCAATGACTACTATGTTCACAGGTCTATCACTGACCTGAAACAATTTAGTCTGTGCCACAAAGCTGAACATTTAAACATACATTATCCTATGCTGTTTGATGATTTTATACTTTATTATCATTATTCTAATCAGATTACAAACACTTTGGGATATACTTCCTTTGTCCTAGACTTGTGTGAAACATGGACTAAAAAAATACTCAAGGCCGGGCGCGGTGGCTCAAGCCTGTAATCCCAGCACTTTGGGAGGCCGAGACGGGCGGATCACGAGGTCAGGAGATCAAGACCATCCTGGCTAACACAGTGAAACCTCGTCTCTACTAAAAATACAAAAACTTAGCCGGGCGTGGTGGCAGGCGCCTGTAGTCCCAGCTACTCGGGAGGCTGAGGCAGGAGAATGGCGTAAACCCGGGAGGCGGAGCTTGCAGTGAGCTGAGATCCGGCCACTGCACTCCAGCCTGGGTGACAGAGCGAGACTCCGTCTCAAAAAAAAAACAAAAAAAAAAACAAACTCAAATACTTGATAGCTACCACTATCTACTATGATAAAGAGTTACAATGTATAGATGTATATATACAGACAACAAGCTCATTGTATTCTTATGTATACATGGTAACCTTGCTAGGGAGAAGAGACACTTAAAAAAACACAATAAAATAAGAATTATAAATAAATTCAGAGGAATAAAAAAATACAAAGTTCCCATTCCAGCAGTTGTAGCTTAAAAATACAAATAAATAAAAAATACAAAGTTATCAGTATATTTTGAGGCTAGCTCAAATGACAAAAGGTAAAAGAAATAAGGCTGGGCGCGGTAGCTCACACCTGTAATCCCAGCACTTTGGGAGGCCGAGGCAGGAGGATCACGAGGTCAGGAGATCAAGACCATCCTGGCTAACACAGTGAAGCCCTGTCTCTACTAAAAACAGAAAAAATAAAAATAAAAAATAGCCAGGCGTGGTAGTGGTGCCTGTAGTTCTGGCTACTCGGGAGGCTGAGGCAGGAGAATGGCATGAACCCGGGAGGCGGAGCTTGCAGTGAGCCCAGATTGCACCACTGCACTCCAGCCTCGGCAACAGAATGAGACTCTGTCTCAAAAAAGAAATAAAATGAGAAGTCATATTACATTGGGCAAATATGAGAACAGACCAACTGCACAGATAGGAAGATAAATAGAGCATTTATTTATGGCGATGAATCATTATGGAGAATACTGAGAACCAGGAATGGAAAGAATAAGACCTTCACTATTACTTGCGTACTTATGAGAGTTTAATCAGTGACTGAATCATAGAAACTTTAAATTTAGGTTTATAGTCTGTAAAGGCTGTCAAGTCTATCCTCATTACATGAAGAATATGAGACTTCAGCGAATTTAATGACTAGCCCAAGTTCTAATAAATCACAGAGAAGTAACATTAGAAACTACATATTCTGGTAAATAAAATTATTACTGACTCCCAGGACACATGACTATAATTTTTGATGCACAGTGACAAGGAATACATGAATGCTTTATCTGCCATCTGTCCTCTGCCCCTTTTTGGAAAATCTACATACCCAAAACATACATACACCCACACATCTGATCACACCACCATCAATACCACTACAATCCCACAAAGCAAATGACAAAAATGTCATGGTTACCATGCGCCTCACTCACCCCACCAGATTAAAGAAAAGCAGCTGATTAAAGGAGAGCTTATTCTCATGAGACTAATGTGATGCTGATTACACACGACAAGTTGTCATACTTCATAATAAACCATGTGGAAAACCTAAACCAGAAAATGTCTGCTGCTGTTAGGACACAAAGGCTATTTATTTAGCTGACCAGTGACACAGATAGATTCAGTGATTTGCATTTAATTAATCCTCTCCACCTAGGTTTTCTAAAGCACAGAGCTACACAGTAGGGCCAATGCTGCATAAATCCTGGACTGTAAACCGAGAGACAAATATTTCAAAGATAAACAGACTTTAGCACACTAAATCCCACCCACTTCAGTTTCAAACGAAGCCAAGTGAGTCAGTAATCATTATATTCCAGCCCTGAAATTCATTCACAGCTATCAAAGTGAATAGAAGATTAACAAGTTTAGCCAAGTTGAAAGGACTAGAGCTCCCAGAGCAAAATACTTTCTGAATCTATGGTTCCCCAAACTGGAGACACATTTAAATTACCTATAAAACACATTAAATTATAGATTTCAGGTCCTAGCATGCAGTATCTGGTCCTGTAGGTCTAGGGTAGAGCTCCATGATCTTTGTTTTAGCAAGTATTCAGGCAATTAGCCTTGCAAATAACATTCTAGACAGTGCAAATAATTACAATCAAATCAAAAAGGTCCATTGAACATATTGACAGAATGGTTCAATTGTTCATTAAATAGCAAAAATAAATACTTCAAAATATACCTTACTGGACCAGCAATTAAGAAACCAGATGTTGGCTGGACACAGTGGCTCATGCCTGTAATCCCAGCATTTTGCGGGGCCAAGGCAAGCGGATCACCTGACGTCAGGAGTTTGACAGCAGTCTGGCCAACATGGTGAAATCACATCTCTACTAAAAATACAAAAATTGGCTGTGCATGGTGGCACGCTCCTATAATCCTAGCTACTAAGGAGACTGAGGCATGAGAATTGCTTGAACCCAGAAAGCGGAGGCTGCAGTGAACAGAGATTGCACCACTGCACTCCAGGCTGGGCAAGAGTGTGAGACTCTGTCTCAAAAAAAAAAAAAAACCAAAAAAAGAAAAGAAACCAGATGTTTGGCCCTCCCACTTTGGGAGGCTAAGGCACAAAGATCACCTGAGCTCAGAAGTTTTGAGACCAGCCTGAGGAACATGGTTGAACAAACGTCTCTACAAAAAAATAAATAAAAGAACAAGATTTTTTTTTTTTTTTTAAGACGTAGCCTCACTCTGTTGCCCAGAATGGAATGCATGGCGGGAACTCAGCTCACTCCAACCTCTGCCTCCCAGGTTCAAGTGATTCCCCTGCCTTGGCCTCCTGAGTAGCTGGGACTACAGGCGCGTGCCACCACTCCTGGCTAATTTTTTTGTATTTTTAATAGAGATGGGGTTTCACCATGTTAGCCGGGATGGTCTTGATCTCTTGACCTCATGATCTGCCTGCCTCGGCCTCCCAGAGTGCTGGGATTATGGGTGGGAGCCACCATGCCCAGCCCTTTTTTTGTTTTGTTTTAAATAACCAAATTCCAGAAAGCCAATCATGATTGCAGTTTTCATGTTCTAGTGTTACCATACCCCCTAAGCATCCTGCAGATTGGGAGATAGACTGATGGAGGACAGATCTGAGGGAAAAGAATGCAGAATTCCACCATGCACCACCCAAGGTCTGGCTTCATAGTGGTTGAGATCAATCATCTCCTGTTCCTGACAGAAAAGCTAAGATAAGAATGAAACAGTACACATCTCTGGAAATATTATGGCTCAATTTCAAATTGGGTTATACAAATCTGCCTTGAAAAGCTGACTTGAGCCAGGCGCAGTGGCTCACGCCTGTAATCCCAACACTTTGGGAGGTCGGAAATTCGAGACCAGCCTGACCAACATGGAGAAACCCTATCTCTACTAAAAACACAAAATTAGCCAGGCATGATGGCGCGTGCCTATAATCCCAGTTACTTGGGAGGCTGAGGCAGGAGAAATACTCGAACCTGGGAAGCAGAGGTTGCAGTGAGCCAAGATCGCACCACTGCACTCCAACCTGGGCAACAAGAGCGAAACTCTGTCTTAAAAAAAAAAAAAAAAAAAGCTGATTTGAGATGGCAGGACACCCCAAATTGATTTACACATTCAATGTAATTCCCATCAAAATTCCAACTATGTTTTTTCCAGAAACAGACAAGCCAATCCTAAAATTAATATGGAATTGTGAGAGACACAGAATAGTCAAAGAAATCTTGGAAAAGGAAGAACAAAGTTGAAGGGCTCACACTTCATAATTTCAAAGTTTACTACAAAGCTACAGCAATAAAGATAGTATGGTATAACAACAGGTATACAGACCAATGATATTGAATTGAGAAGGGAAAAATAAATCCATACATCTACGGTCCACTGATTTTTGAGAAAGGTACCAAGGTCAATCAAAGGGAGAAAGAAGAACTTTTCTTTTCTTTTTTTTTTTTTTTTTTTGCGTCTCGCTCTGTCGCCCAGGCTGGACTGCAGTGGCCAGATCTCAGCTCACTGCAAGCTCCGCCTCCCGGGTTCGCGCCATTCTCCTGCCTCAGCCTCCCGAGTAGCTGGGACTACAGGCGCCCGCCACCTCGCCTGGGTAGTTTTTTGTATTTTTTTTAGTAGAGACGGGTTTTCACCGTGTTAGCCAGGATGGTCTCAATCTGCTGACCTCGTGATCCGCCCGTCTTGGCCTCCCAAAGTGCTGGGATTACAGGCTTGAGCCACCGTGCCCGGCCCAAACAATAACTTTTCAACGAATGGTGCTGAGACAACTAGAGATCCCCATGTGTATTCATCCATTTTCTTTAATATATGAAATAATACCTGCAACTGGATAGTTTATAAAGAAAAGGAATTTATTTCTCACAGTTCTGGAGGCTGAAAAGTCCAAGGTTGAGGGGCTGCCTTTGACCCCAGAGACCCGAGGCAGCACAGAGTATTACATGGCCAGGGGGCTGAGCATGCTAATGTGTGAGCTCCCGATCTCTCTTCCTCTTCTAATAAAGTCGCCGGTTCCACTCACATAACTCAGTAATCCATTAACCCACGAATGGATCAATCTATCTGTAACCGCTACTATGCTTTGTTTAACCCCTCCAAACCTCATGTTGAGAGCTGGTCCCAAATGTTGGAGGTGGGGATTAATGGGAGATGTTTGGGTCACTGGAGTGGATCCCTCATGGATGACCTGGTACCGTCCTCAAGGTTCTCAGTGAGTTCCTGCTCATTTAGTTTCTGCCGGAACTAGCTGTTAAAAAGAGCATGGCACCTCCCTTCCTTTTCTCACTCGCCTCTTGTCATTTGATCTCTGCACACATGAGCTTCCCCTTTTCACCATGAGTGGAAGCGGTTTGAGGCCCTCACCAGATGCAGACACGAGCGCCATGCCTCTTATACAGCCTGAAGAACCAAGAGTCAGGGCACCGTGGCTCACGCCTATAATCCCAGCACTTTGGGAGGCCGAGGTGGGCGGATCACAAGGTTAGGAGATCCAGACCAGCCTGGCTAACACGATGAAACCCCACCTCTACTAAAAATACTAAAACAATTAGCCAGGCGTGGTGGCGGGCGCCTGTAGTCCGAGCTACTCAGAAGCTGAGGCAGGACAATGGCGTGAACCCAGGAGGCGGAGCTTGCAGTGAGCCAAGATCACGCCACTGCACTCCAGCCTGGGCGACAGAGCGAGACTCCATCTCACAAAAAAAATAAAAAAATAAAATAAAATAAAAAGAAAGAAAAAGGAGCCAAATAAACTTCTTTTCTTTATAAATTACCCAGCCTCAGGTATTCCTTTACAGCAATATAAATGAACTAAGACAAGGACAACGTGCTCAAGATGCAATCACCTCTAAAAGGCCCCATCTCCTAATACTGCCACATTGGGAGCTAAGTTACAACATGAATTTGAGGAGACACTGAAACCACAGTACTATGCAGAAGAATTTATCTGAATCCCTACTTCAAACCATATGTAAAAATTAACTCAAAACAGATCAGGCCAGGCACAGTGGCTCACGCCTGTAATCCCAGCACCTTGGGAGATCGAGGCGGGCAGCATGAGGTCAGGAGTTCGAGACCAGCCTGGCCAACATGGTGAAACCCCGTCCCTACTAAAAATACAAAAATTAGCCTGGCATCGTGGTGCACGGCTGTGGTGCATGCCTGTAATCCCAGCTACTCAGGAGGCTGAGGCAGGAGAATCGCTTGAACCCAGGAAGGTGGAGGTTGCAGTGAGCTGAGATAGCGCCACTGCACTCCAGCCTGGGCGACAGAACAAGACTCCATCTCAGGAAAAAAAACAAAAACAACAACAACAAAAAAAACAGATCAAAGACCTAAATTTAAGAGCTAAAACTATAAAATTCTCAGAAGGAAACACAGGTGAAAATGTACATGACCTTGTATTAGGCAATGGTTTCTTAGATAAGATACTCAAAGTATAATAAAGAAAACATAGACAGGCATGGTGCGGTGGCTCACGCCTGTAATCCCAGCACTCTGGGAGGCTGAGGTGGGCGGATCATCTGAGGTCAGGAGTTCAAGACCAGCCTGGCCAACATGGTGAGACCCCATCTCTACTAAAAATACAAAAAATTAGCAAGGCGTGGTGGTGTGCCCCTGTAATCCTAGCTACTCAGGAGGCTGAGGTGGGAGAATTGCTTGAACCTGGGTGACAGAGGTGGCAATGAGCCAAGATAGCGCCACTGCACTCCAGCTTGGGCAACACAGAGAGACTTCGTCTCAAAAAAAAAAAAAAAAAAAAAGAATTGGTAACTACAAGCCCTTCCTCATGCTCTCAAGAAAAAAGAAAAAAAAAAGAAAACACAGACAAACTGGAAATCACCAAAATTAAAAATGTTTGTATGTCAAAGGATACCGCCAAGAAAGTAAAAAGACAAACTACAGCATGAATGAAAATATCTTGAAATCATGTATCTGATAAGAATCTGGTAATCAAAACATATGAAGAATTCTTACAACTGCCCACTGTGGCTCACACCTGTAATCCCAACACTTTGTGAGGCCAAGGAGGGCAGATCAATAGAGGTCAGGAGTTCCAGAATAACTCGGCCAACATTATAAAACTCCGTCTCTACTAAAAATACAAAAATTAGCCAGGTATGGTGGCAGATACCTATAATCCCAGCTACTCAGGAGGCGGAGGCAGGAGAATCGCTTGAACCTGGGAGGCTGAGGTTGCAGTGAGCTGAGACCACACCACTATACTCTAGCCTGGGCAACAGAGACCACACCACTATACTCTAGTCTGGGCAACAGAGCTAGACTCTGTCTCAACAACAACAACAACAAAGACTTCTTACAACTCAATTTTAAAAAACTCAAGAAGGCCGGGCGCAGTGGCTCACGCCTGTAATCTCAGCACTTTGGGAGGCTGAGGCGGCCGGATCACCTGAAGTCAGGAGTTTGAGACTAGCCTGACAAACATGGTGAAATCCCGTCTCTACTAAAAATACAAAAATTAGCCAGGCATGGTGGTGGGCACCTGTAATCCCAACTACTCAGCAGGCTGAGGCAGGAGAATCGCTTGAACCCAGGCGGCGGAGGTTGCAGTGAGCCGAGACTGTGTCATTGCACTCCAACCTGTGGGGGGGAAGAAAAAACACTAACTAAAACTTGAGCTACCATATGATCCAGCAATCTCACTGCTAGGTATATACCCAAAAAAAGGAATCAGTACATCAAAGCGCTATCTGCACTCCTATGTTTGCTGCAGCACTGTTTACAACAGTCAAGGTTTGGAAGCAACCTAAGTGTCCATAAACAGATGAATGGATAAAGAAAATGTGGTACATATAGACAATGGAGTACTATTCAGGCATAAAAAAGAATGAGATCACCTGTAATCCCAGCACTTTGGGAGGCTGAGGCAGGAGGATCACAAGGTCAGGAGTTCAAAAACAGCCTGGCCAACATGGTGAAACCCCGTCTCTACTAAAAATACAAAAATTAGTTGGGCATGTTGGCACATGCCTGTAACCCCAGCTACTAAGGAGGCTGAACTAGGAGAATTGCTTGAACCGGGACCCAGGAGGCAGAGGTTGCAGTAAGCTGAGATCATGCCACTGCACTCCAGCCTGGGGAACAGAGCAAGACCCTGTCTCAAAAAAAAAAAAAAAAAAAAAAAAGAACGAGGTACTGTCATTGCAACAACATGACAACATGGATAGAACTGGAGGTCATTGTGTTAAGTTAAATAAGCCAGGCACAGAAAGACAAACATTACATGTTCTCGCTTATTTCTGAGATGTAAAGAAACAACTGAACTCATGGACACAGAGAATGTAAGGATGGTTACCCGAACTAAGAAGGGTAATGGGGGTCTGGGGGACAACAGGAGGTGGGGATGGTTAATGGGTTAAAAAAAAGAAATAAAGAATGACTAAGACCTACTATTCAACAGCCCCTTAATTGTACATTTGAAAATAACTTAAAGGGTAACTGAATTGTTCGTAACTCAAAAGATAAATGTTGAGGGACGGATACCCCATTCCCTATGACGTGCTTATTTCTCATTGCATGCCTGTATTAAAATATCTTATGTACCCCATAAATATATACACCTACTATGTACTCAAAAATTTTTAAAAATTAAAAGTAAAAATAAAATAAATTTTAAAATTAAAATTAAAAATAAAACCACAATGAGATACACTCAATGAGATTACAGCACATCCACTAGAATAGCTATGCTGGCAGAGATGGAGAAACTCTTACATATATTGTTGGCAGGAAGCAAAATGACATAATCACTTCATAAGACAGTTTAGCAATTCCTTTTAAAACAAAATAAACTGTTTTTACCACACGACCCAGCAGCTGTGCTCCCTGGTATTAACCCAAATGAGTTGAAAACTTACATACACACAAAAACCTACACACGAACGTTTATTCATAATTGCCAAAACTTGGAAGGAACTGAGATGTTCTTCAAAGGTGACTCGATAAACTATGGCACATCCATACAACGTCATATTATTCAACAATAAAAAGAAATAAGCTACCACAATAAGGCACCACTTCACAACCTTTAGGATGGTTACTATTAAAAAAACAGAAAACAAATGTTGGTAAGAATATGGAGAAATGAGAACCTCTGTACACTGCTGATAGGAAGGTTATTTATGCTGTGACATAGATGAATCTTGAAAATATTGTGCAAATACGGTTTGGCTGTGTCCGCACCCAAATCTCACCTTGAATTGTAATAATCCCCACGTGTCAAGGGTGGGGCCAGGTGGAAACAAACAAATCATGGGGGTGATTTCCCCCATACTGTTCTCATGGTAGTGAATAAGTCTCATGAATCTGATGGTTTTATAAAAAGGGAGTTCCCCTGCACACGCTCTCAGGCCTGCCACCATGTAAGACGTGCCTTTGCTTCTTTTTTGCCTTCTGCTATGATTGTGAGGCCTCCCCAGCCATATGAAAGCGTGAGTCCATTAAATCTTTCCTTTATAAATTATCCAGTCTCGGGTATGTCATTATTAAAAGTGTGAGAACGGACTAATACAGAAAATTGGTACTGGGAGTGGGGCGCCACTATAAACATACCCGAAAATGTGAAGCAACTTTGGAAATGGGTAACAAACAGGCAGAAGCTGGAACAGTGTGGAAGGCTCAGAAGACAACGGGAAAATGTGGGAAAAGTCTGGAACTTCCTAGAGACTTGTTGAATGGTTTTGACCAAAATGCTGACAGTGATATGGACGATAAAGTCCAAGTTGAGGTGGTCTCAGATGGAGATAAGGAACTTATTGGGAACTGGAACAAAGGTGACTCTTGCTATATTTTAGCAAAGAGACTGGTGGCGTTTTGCCCCTGCCCTAGAGATCTGTGGAACTTTAAACTTGAGAGAGATGATTTAGGATATCTGGCAGAAGAAATTTCTGAGCAACAAAGCTTCAAGAGGAAGCAAAACATAAAAGTTTGAAAAATTTGCAGTCTGATGATGCAGTGGAAAAGAAAACCCCATTTTCTGGGGAGAAATTCAAGCCTGATGCAGAAATTTGCATCAGTAACAAGGAGCCAAATGCTAATTGCCAAGACAATGGAGAAAATGTCTCCAAGGCATGGCAGAGACCTTCGAAGCAGCTCCTCCCATCACAGTCCTAGGAGGGAAAAATAGTTTCCTGGATCAGGGCCAGGGCCAGGGCCCCCCTCCTCCTGTGTGCAGCCTCTGGACTTGCTGCCCTGCATCCTAGCCACTCCTGCCGTGGCTAAAGGGGCCAAGGTACAGCTCGAAAAATGGTTTCAGAGGGTGAAAGTCCTAAGCCTTGGCAGTTTCCACATGGTGTTGAGCCTGCAGGTGCACACAAGTCAAGAACTGAGGTTTGGGAACCTCTGCCTAGATTTCAGAGGACATATGGAAATGCCTGGATGTTCAGGCAGAGGTGTCCTGCAGGGGCGGAGCCCTCATGGAGAACCTCTGCTAGGGCAGTGCAGAAGGGAAATGTGGGGTAGGAACCTACACACAGAGTCCCCACTGAGGCACTGCCTAGGGGAGCTGTGAGAAGGCGGCCACTGTTCTCTAGACCCCAGAATGGTAGACCCACTGACATCTTGCACTGTGCGCCTGAAAGAGCCACAGACACTCAATGCCAGTCTGTGATAGGAGCCGGGGGAGGGGGTGACTATATGCTGCAAAGCCACATAGGTGGAGCTCCCCAAGGCCATGGGAACCCACCTCTTGCATCAGCACAACCTGGATGTGAGACATGGAGTCAAAGGAGGTCATTTTGGAGCTTTAAGATTTGACTGCCGGCTGGGCACGGTGGCTCACGCCTGCAATCCCAGCACTTTGGAAGGCTGAGGTGGGTGGATCATGAGGTCAGGAGTTGAAGACCAGCCTGGCCAAGATGGTGAAACCCCATCTCTACTAAAAAAAAAAAAACACAAAAATTAGTGGACGTGGTGGTGGGCACCTGTAATCCCAGCTACTGGGGAGACTGAGGTGGAGAACTGCTTGAACCTGGGAGGTGGAGTCTGCAGTGAGCTGAGATCGCGCCACTGCACACTAGCCTGGGTGACAGAGCAAGACTCTGCCTCAAAAAAAAAATAAAAGTAAAAATAAAGAAAAGATTTGACTGCCCCACTGGATTTCAGACTTGCATAGGCCCTGTATCCCCTTCGTTTTGGCCAGTTTCTCCCACTAGAATGGGTATTTACCCAGTGTGGTTACCTCCATTGTATCTAGGAACTAACTAACTTGCTTTTGATTCTACAGGCTCATAGGTGGAGGGACTCACCTTGTCTCAGAGATGAGACTTTGGACTGAGGACTTTTGAGTAAATCCTGAAATGAGTTAAGACTTTGGGGGACTGCTGGGAAGGCATGATTGGTTTTGATATGTGAGGACATGGGATTTGGGAGGGGTCAGGGTGGAATGATATGATTTGGCTATGTCCCCACCTAAATCTCATCTTGAATTGCAGCTTCCATAATTCCCATATGTTATGGGAAGGGCCTGGTGGGAAGCAATTCAATCATGGGGGTGGGTCATTCTCGTGATAGTGAATAAGTCTCGCATAAGATCTGATGGGTTTTTTGGTTTTTTTTTTGAGACGGAGTCTCCCTCTGTAGCCCAGGCTGGAGTGCAGTGGCGCAATCTCAGCTCACTGCAACCTCCGCCCCTCCAAGTTTAAGCAATTCTCTGCCTCAGGCTCCGGAGTAGCTGGGATTACAGGCGCATGCCACCACGCCTGGCTAATTTTTTTGTATTTTTAGTAGAGACGGGGTTTCACCATCTTAGTCAGGCTGGCCTTGAACTCCTGACCTCGTGATCCACCCGCCTCAGCCTCCCAAAGTGCTGGGATTACAGGCGTGAACCACCGCACCCAGCCGATCTGATGGTTTTATAAAAGGGGAGTTCCCCTGCACACGCTCTCATGCCTGTCGCCATGTAAGAAGACGTCACTTTGCTTCTCCTTTGCCTTCCATCATGACTGTGAGGCCTCCCCAGCCATGTGGAACTATGGGTCCATTAAACCTCTTTCCTTTATAAATTACCCAGTATCACGTATGTCTTTATTAGCAGTGTGAATACAAACTAATATGTATGTTAAGTGAAATAAGCCAGTCACAAAGGACAAATATGGTATGAGGTACCTAGAATATTCAAATCCATTGAGAAAGACGTAGGAAAGTGGTTACCAAGGGCTGGGAAGAGAGGGAAATGGGGAGTTGCTTAATGGTTGAGGAATAACAGACCAGTATCACAACTACATGTAACTGATTGTCACATTACAAATGAACAGAAATCAACTTACTCTTCTTCTGACCTCCGAAAGAAATGTCTTATTATGAAAATGCATGCTAATTACCACAATATCAAGGAGCCACATATTAATATATGCTAAATTGAACACGATAAAGGTTATTACTTAGCAAGAAGGACTTTTACTAGTCAGAACGTGTAATTTTGAATAGGGTTGACTTTCAGCACAAAAATGCAGAGTGGAAGACTAAACTAGTACTGGAAAAATGTACAAGAGTTAACTATTTACATAAAAGTCTGTACCCAGTACGTGACTCGGTTAAAAAATAAAAGAGATGTAATGTGACAGAAATCCTGAGTCATCAATAACATCAGCTCCCTTAGTCACTTCTTCTAACATTTACTACTTCATGAACTTGAAACCAAACCCTATCTACATTATACCAATGAGTGCTCCAGCAGATCCTATTTATAACAGCATGGAAGAGGAGAAGTTCTACATCTCCCTTTAGATAGCAAATAGGATAGTGTAACAGAAGACAGCAATAAGAAAAATATATTTCCCTCCAAGTTAGCCTACCAGCTGAGTGCGGTAGCTCATGCCTGTAATCCCAGCACTTTGGGAGGCTGAGGCAGGTGGATCACTTGAGGTCAGGAGTTCGAGACTAGCCTGACCAACATGGAGAAACCCTGTCTCTACTAAAAATACAAAATTAGCTGGGTGTGGCAGAACATGCCTGTAATCCCAGCTACTCAGGAGGCTGAGGCAGGAGAATCGCTTGAACTCGGGAGGCAGGGGTTGTGGTGAGCCAAGATCGCACCATTGCACTCCAGCCTGGGCAACAAGAGTGAAGCTCTGTCTCAAAAAAAAAAAAAAAAAAAGGTTAGCCTACCAATGTCTGTATTTACATACAAATATACTGATATACTGTAGTTGGGTTTACTTTAAATGGTATTAAAAACAACATCCACATTTAAAAAACAAAACAAAATAAAAACTACAAAGCAAGCAAACTCTCACAGATATACAATGTTGAGGTGGAAAAAAATTCTGTCTGCAGAAGATGTCATCAAAATAGCCAACTAGAGATCCCCAAGGCTTGTCTCCTACACAGACCTAAATAAATAAATAAAACTCAAAAAAAAGGGCCGGGTGCAGTGGCTCACCCCTGTAATCCCAGCACTATGGGAGGCTGAGGTGGGTGGATCACCTGAGGTCAGGAGTTTGAGACCAGTCTGGCCAACATGGTGAAACCCCATCTCTACTAAAAATGCAAAAATTAGCCGGGCGTGGTGGTGGGTGCCTGTAATCCCAGTTACTCTAGAGGCTGAGGCAGGAGAATCACTTGTACTTGGGAGGCAGAGGTTGCAGAGCTAAGATTGTATCACTGCAGACTCCAGCCTGGGTGACAAGAGTGAGACTCTGTCTTAAAAAAAAAAACAAAAAAAAAACCCTCAAAAAAAACACAACAGATCCCAAAGAAAACGAAATCTATAAAATGTCTGGAATTCAAAATAATGATCTTAAGGAAACTCACTGAGATACACGAGAATACAGATAGACAATTCAACAAAATCCAAAAAACAATTCATAACCTTAATTGGAAATTCAACAAACAGATAAGAAACAACCAAACAGAAATCCTGGAACTGAAGAACTCAAAGAATAAAATAAAAACTACAATTGAGAGCTTCAACAATAGAATAGAACAAGCAGAAGAGTTTCTTTTTTTGTTGTTGTTGAGACGGAGTCTCGCTTTGTCACCAAGCTGGAATCCAGTGGTGTGATCTCAGCTCACTGCAACCTCTACCTCCTGGGTTCAAGCAATTCTCCTGCCTCGGCCTCCCGAGTAGCTGGGACTACAGACACACAACACCACACCCAGCTAATTTTTGTATTTTTAGTAGAGACGGGGTTTCACCATGTTGGCCAGGATGGTCTCCATCTCTTGACCTCATGATCCACCCACCTCGGCCTCCCAAAGTGCTGGGATTACAGGCATGAGGCACTGGGCCTGGCCAAGCAGAAGAATTTCTAAACTTGAAGACAGCTGTTTTGAAATAATCCAGTCAAGCAAACAAAAAAAGAATAAAAAGCCGGGCATAGTGGCTCACGCCTGTAATCCCAGCACTTTGGGAGGCCAAGGGGGGCAGATCACCTGAGGTCAGGAGTTCAAGACCAGCCTGGCCAATGTGGTGAAACCCCATCTCTACTAAACATACAAAAATTAGCTGGGCGTGGTTGTGGGCACCTGTAATTCCAGCTACTTGGAAGGCTGAGGCAGGAGAATCACTTGAACTCGGGAAGCGGAGGTAGCAGTGAGCCGAGATCATGTTAATGCACTCCAGCCTGGCAACAGGAGCAGAACTCCATCTGAAAAATGAAAGAAAAGAAAGAAGAAAAGAAAGAAAAGAAAGAAAAGAAAGAAAAGAAAGAAGGAAGGAAGGAAGGAAGGAAGGAAGGAAGGAAGGAAGGAAGGAAGGAAGGAAGGAANAGGAAGGAAGGAAGGAAGGAAGGAAGGAAGGAAGGAAGGAAGGAAGGAAGGAAGGAAAGAAAGAAAGAAAGAGAAAGAAAGAAAAGAAAAGAAAAAGTCTACACCTATGGAATGTGATTAAGCAAACAAATATTTAAATAATGGCAGTTTGAAAACAAAGAGAGATGGGAAAACGCATAGAAAACCTATTTTGTGGCCGGGCGCGGTGGCTCAAGCCTGTAATCCCAGCACTTTGGGAGGCCGAGATGGGCGGATCATGAGGTCAGGAGATCGAGACCATCCTGGCTAACACGGTGAAACCCCGTCTCTACTAAGAAATACAAAAAATAGCCGGGCGAGGTGGCGGGCGTCTGTAGTCCCAGCTACTCGGGAGGCTGAGGCCGGAGAATGGCGTGAACCCGGGAGGCGGAGCTTGCAGTGAGCCGAGATTGTGCCACTGCACTCCAGCCTGGGCTACAGAGCGAGAGTCCGTCTCAAAAAAAAAAAAAAAAGAAAACCTATTAAACCTATTTTGTGAATTAATAGCTAGAAACTACCCAAGTCTTGAAAGAAATGTGGACATCCAGATCCAGGACACTGAAAGGGTCTCAAATAGATTCAACCAAAAAAGGTCCTCTCCAAAGCACAATACAGTCAAACTGTTAAAAGTCAAAGACAGAATTCTTTTTTTTTTTTTTTTTTTTTTGAGACGGAGTCTCGCTGTGCTCCCAGGCTGGAGTGCAGTGGCGTGATCTCGGCTCACTGCAAGCTCTGCCTCCCAGGTTCACGCCATTCTCCCGCCTCAGCCTCCCAAGTAGCTGGGACTACAGGCGCCTGCCACCACGCCCGGCTAGTTTTTTTGTATTTTTAGTAGAGACGGGGTTTCACCATGTTAGCCAGGATAGTCTCGATCTCCTGACCTCGTGATCCACCCGCCTCGGCCTCCCAAAGTGCTGGGATTACAGGCTTGAGCCACCGCGCCCGGCCTAAAGACAGAATTCTAAAAAAGCAAAAGTCAAGTCACAGAGGAAGGAATCCCTATTAGGCCGGGTGCAGTGGCTCACGCCTGTAATCCCAGCACTTTGGGAGGCCGAGGCAGGCGGATCACAAGGTCAGGAAATTGAGACCATCCTGGCTAACATGGTGAAACCGTGGCTCTATTAAAAAATACAAAAAATTAGCCAGGCGTGGTGGCAGGCACCTGTAGTCCCAGCTACTCGGGAGGCTGAGGCAGGAGAATCACTTGAACCCAGCAGGCAGAGTTTGCAGAGAGCCGAGATCGCGCCACTGCACTCCAGCCTGGGCAACGGAGCAAGACTCCGTCTTTTTTAAAAAAAGAAAGGAAGAAATCCCTATTAGACAAACAGCAGATTTCTCAGAAGAAAATTTCCTAAGCCAGGAAGCTATTCTTTTTTTTTTTTTTTGAGACGGAGTCTCGCTCTGTCGCCCAGGCTGGAGTGCAGTGGCCGGATCTCAGCTCACTGCAAGCTCCGCCTCCCGGGTTCCCGCCATTCTCCTGCCTCAGCCTCCCGAGTAGCTGGGACTACAGGCGCCCACAACCGCGCCCGGCTAATTGTTTGTATTTTTAGTAGAGACGAGGTTTCACCGTGGTCTCGATCTCCTGACCTTGTGATCCGCCCGCCTCGGCCTCCCAAAGTGCTGGGATTACAGGCGTGAGCCACCGCGCCCGGCCTTTCAGGAAGCTATTCTTAAGAAATGAAGGTGAGGGCTGGGTGCAGTGGCTCACGCCTGTAATCCCAGCACTTTGGGAGGCCGAGGCAGGTGGATCACAAGGTCAGGAGATTGAGACCA